>NC_141877.1:349008653-349173931 GCF_056163025.1 Triticum urartu
GAGGTATACACTCCCGCGGCCACTAGTAGTACTCGTTGGAGTACAACGCAACCTAGAATCGCCTTTTGTCGCTAGTAGTACGTACATTGTTCCTTACAAGAAACCCCTAAGAGCATGGTTAATAGTATAGCCAGCTGCTGGCTATAAGCCAGTGCCATGTCATCTACAGCCCATCTTATAGCTAACATGTAGTAGTAGTTTATTTCTTATAGCCCGCTGACTCAGCTCTATTGTACTTGCTCTAATAATGCAAGAAACCACTAAAATGCCAAGAAACTACTACCACTTGCATACGTGGCAGACTTAAGATAAGACTACCTTATCAACCATTGTACATGCTCTTACCAACAAAAATCCTTGAGTGACCTCCTACCTCCGGCCCGTCCATCTAGTCATCCTCGGCCATGGGACGCAGCTACCGCCGCCGGCAGAAGGCGAGGTCAAAACCACCGGCGGTGCGGAGCCCATGTTGCGGCAGCCCGGATGCCAGCTCCGTCCAGTGCTCCCGGCCGCTAGCTAGCCAAGATAACTCCGTCCAGATGCTTGTCTGCAAGGTTTGCTAGCTAGATTGGCAAGGCAGCGCGGTGGCTTGTTCGCGCGCGCCACGCTAAGGCCAGCCATCTGGCTCGAGCGAAGGCCAGCGCGGCGGCTTGCTCGCTCGTGAGTCACGCTCGGGCTAGCCTGCCAACCCGTGCGGAGGCCAGCGCGGCGTCCGGCCCATCTGGTGGAGTGGCGGCCAACTCGCTCATCACCGGTGCCACCGACGAACACGCATCAGTATTGTTTGAAGTAATGTTCAGGAAAAATAATGATTTGAGGGGGAATAACAGGATAGAAGGTCAGATGTGGGTCCCTCATGTCAACGGTCAAACAAAATGTGTTGGTTTAAGCTGCCTCGTCAGCACGGACATGTGGGCCAACCCTGTCATAAATGGGTTTAAACGAACCTAATTGGTAGGAGTACTAGGTAGTTTTTGGCGTGGATTAAGAAATTTTGGGTATGTTTTTGCTATTTTTTGTACAATAGATTCCTCCTAGGGCTGGTTGAAAGTGGTAGTTTTTTGTTAAATACTCTACATATTGTAAGTAGGAGTGAAAGTTAAGCTTTGGAAGCCAATAAGCAAGGCTAGTTACATAGTGCATATGTGTACATGATTGAAAGTAAATATCAACCATGAGTGACTAATATCTTGATGGAAAACTCGAAACTATGGAATACTAGGAAAAGAAATGCATGGTTGGAAATACTAGCAATGTTCATGTCCGTTGCAACGAATCATAATTAGAATAATACTTATTCACAAACTTGGTACAAAACACTCTAATTTTGATATACATATGTCACTAGAGATATATTATGTTTCAATTAGAATATATTCCTTGGGCTATTTTGGTGAGGTCAGGGAGGGATGCGGTTGGTTTTAAGATACTAATTATGGGTTTTTCTGCAAATTGGTAGACAAGTGGGATGTTGGTGAGAAAAGGCAACAACTTACCTCACAATCGTTAGATCTAGATCTAATGGTCAGAAACAACGGATGGCAGACACACCAGCATCACCAACTTAGTCTTGTGTAGGAGTACTAGCAAGATCCGTGCATTGCACGGAACATCAAGATGCATTTTTTTATAAAACACTTGTTGTGATTGAACCTTGCGGGAGTAATACCATGTGTAAAAACTAATGATATCTCGAGAAATATGAGATAAGGTGAAGAGGAGTGGGGTGTGGTGGTGGTTGGTGGTCGAACTGAGTGGAGGCATGGGGATTGACGACGCCGACAGCGGCCACCAGGCCAGTTTGTTCCAGAGGCTTCCTTTCTTAATTTCTCAACAATGAGGTTTGTTGGAGATAAGGATGAATGAGGGAAGGCCTTGTCTGCAAATATGGAGAGGGGTGCGGGTATCTTTTAGTTTAATTTCCATCCATTAGATATTTCTTGTTCAGCTCCGCCGACCTCTTGCTTCCCTCGGCGGTGGCCTCCTTTGACGCGACCGTCGGCTTCTTCTTCTCCGCGGGTTTCTTCCCCATTCCTGCGGCAACACGGAGGGGAGAAGGATTCGATGGGGAGCATGATGGCGGAAGGAGGAGCGAGGGGAGGAGCTGTCTCCTGGCTTGCGGAGGAAGAAGGTGGGGGAGCGGAGCAGGAGACAGATGAATCGTGCCGCTCTGTTTTTCCCTGCTCTTAAGGGGGAAAGCGAAACGGGGGCACGACGCTTGAGAAAGTTACCGTTTTACCTTAATTGCAACAGTTCCACGACCCTAAGACGCGCAGTAATTGCGCGAAGTGGACATTGGATTCACTAGTCCCCATGGCAAACGGGCGTGCACAACCATCTCCTGCCACATGTGTGTGCACTTTTGGGGCCTAACCCAACGTGCCCCGTGACACGTGTGGCTGTGACGCCCGGATAATTAAGCTACAGTAAACCTCTGCTAATGATGCCACGTCACCCGGCCTGCTCACCTAACCCCCGTGGCCACGTTCCGGCGTGCCCTGCCGCGCCACCACCTCCCCTCGCCAGCGCTCGCTGCTGTGCCTGCGCCCGCAACTCCTACGATGCTCATGTGCGAGCACGTGCCTTGCCGCTGGCCTGTGCCTCTGACCACAGGCCCCCTGGAAAAGAACGTAAAAAAAGAAAATAATAGATAAAAATAATAAATTAATTAACTAATTAATTAATCAGATAGCTAATTAACTGAATTAGCTAATTAACTTCTATTTTAGCCTAATGTGAGTATGACAGTACGCCCCACTACTTAATTAGATTAACTACTTAATCTCTACTCTTATAAAAAGCAGAGTTGATGATGATGGTGTGCCTGCCATCCTGCAATATAGGTCGTCTGATCTATATCTGACGGATAGGAAGGAAACTATGACAATTGACCCGCACTCCTCTCCATGTTTGCAGATAAGGCCTTCTCTCATTCATCCTTTTCTCCGGGAAGATAAACTACTCATACAAATGCATCTTGATGTTCCGTGCAACGCACGGGCATCTTGCTAGTTATTATTATATATATATAACGGAGTTGGTGATGATGGTGTGCCTGCCATCCTGCAATATAGGCCATCCAATTTATATCTGATGGATAGGAAGGAAACTATGGCAATTTAGCAAAAAGATACCCACACCCCTCTCCACATCTTGATGTTCCGTGCAACGCATGTGCATCTTGCTAGTTAGATTAATTAAAACGTTAACAAAACTCTGGTGAATAGACCAGTCAAATGTTAACAAAACACATGTGCATCTTGCTGTCACTTACAATGGGGTCCCATGGTCCCATTGACCAGTCAAATGCTGACTGGGATTGCCCCAGTCAATGACAGGTGGGCCCCTATTGACCCAGATGACCAGTCAACTGGTCAACATTTGACATGCTGACTCAGCCCACGACCTCACTATCAGCCTCGCATACGTTATGTTGTGTACACTTTCTATGTGCACCTAGCATTTAGCTATTCAATTTTTGAATTAATATTAAATTCCAGAATTTTTAGAAAAGGTATAAAACTTCTAAAATTAATATAAAATAATCCGTAACTCAGATGAAAATACTTTGTACATGAAAGTTGCTCAGAAAAACGTGACGCATTCGAGTACGCAGTCCGTTCATCTACCGCACGTCCCTAGCATAGCAAACATGCAAAAATCCACCTCTGTTTCATCTGCTCGAAAACATCAGACACCGGGAATACTTTCCCGAATGTTTTCTCGTTTGCGGGTATCACCTATCGCTGCGTTAGATCATCCCTGTCACCATGTATTGCCTTGTTATATTTTGTGCTCCTTTGTTTGTGTTATATTTACTATTTCTCCACCCCTCTTCTTCTACGGTAGACCCTGAGACCGGCGCTGATGACACTGAGTACAACTACGTCACCGTCGACCCGTCCTTATTTCCAGAGCAAACAGGAAAGCCCCCCCTTGATCAACCCGATATCGCCTATTCTTCTCTCTACTGCTTGCATTAGAGTAGTGTAGCATGTTACTGCTTTCCGTTAATCCTATTCTGATGCATAGCCTGTCTTTTCTACTACTGTTGTTACCTTTACCTGCAATCCTAAATGTCTAGTATAGGATGCCAGTATTCCATCAGTGGCCCTACATTCTTGTCCGTCTGCCATGCTATACTATCGGGCCGTGATCACTCGGGAGGTGATCACGGGTATATACTATATATCTTATACATGATGCATGTGGTGACTAAAGACGGGTTAGCTCGTAGAGTACCCGCGAGTGATTCCGGTGTGGGGGCTGAAAGGACAGGTGGTTCCATCCCGGTAGTGGTGGGCATGGGTTCCCGACGGCCCCCGACTGTTACTTTGTGGCAGAGCGACATGGCAGGTTGAGACCACCTAGGAGAGAGGTGGGCCTGGCCCTGGTCGGCGTTCACAGTTACATCAATTAACACGCTTAACGAGATCTTGGTATTTGATCTGAGTCTGGCCACTGGCCTACACGCACTAACCAACTATGCGGGAACAGTTATGGGCACCCGACGTCGTGGTATCAGCCGAAGCCTTCTTGACGTCAGCGCTGAGCGGCGCGTGCCTGGTTGGACTGCGTAACACAAGAGGTTGCTAGGTGTGCTCACCGGCCGCGTACGCAACATGCAGGTGTGCAGTGGGTCATGGGCCCAGACCCCTGCGCGCTTAGGATGTAGACTGGCATGCTGACCTCTCTGTTGTGCCTAGGTAGGGTTGAGATGTGTTGATCTTTCGAGGCCGGGCATGACCCAGGAAAGTGTGTCCAGCCAGAGGGATCGAACGTGTTGGGAAATGTGGTGCATCCCTACAGGGAAGTTTATCTATTCGAATAGTCGTGTCCCTCAGTAAAAGGAATACCCGGAGTTGTACCTCGACCTTATGACAACTAGAACCAGATACTCAATAAAACACACCCTTCCAAGTGCCAGATACAACCCGGTGATCGCTCTCTCACAGGGCGACGAGGAGAGGATCGCCGGGTAGGATTATGCTATACGCTGATACTTGGTGAACTTACCATCTATTCTCTTCTACATGCTTCAAGATGGAGGTTGCCAGAAGCGTAGTCTTCGATAGGACTAGCTATCCCCCTCTTATTTTGGCATTCTGCAGTTCAGTCCACAGATACTACCCATTTTATTGATAACAATGCATATGTAGTGTAGATCCTTGCTTGCGAGTACTTTGGATGAGTACTCACAGTTGCTTTGCTCCCCCTTTCCCCCTTCCTATATCTGGTTGTCACAACCAGATGCTAGAGTCCAGGAGCTATAGGACCCCGAGGATGTTTCTATGTGGAGTTCGACTTCGAGGAGTAGTTAGGAGGTCCCAGGCAGGAGGCCTTGCCTTTTCGATTGTTGCTAGTTTTGTTCTAGCCATCTTATGGCACCTTGTTTAACTTTATGTTTGTACTGAGATATTATTGCTTTCACGGACTCTTGTGTCTTTGAGCATTTGTATTCGAGCCCTCGAGGCCCCTAGCTTGTAATATAAAGCTTGTATCATTTTAATTTGTGTCTAGAGTTGTGTTGTGATATCTTCCCGTGAGTCCCTGATATTGGTCGTACACATTTGCGTGCATGATTAGTGTACGGTCAAATTAGGGTGTCACAAGTTGGTATCAGAGCCGACTCCTGTAGGAATCCCCTTTCCAACTCCTTGGCCGAAGTTGAGTCTAGTCATTGCTAAACTTTTACTAACATGGCTCTGTGGCTTACGGGCCCACGTCGCCATTGGGTGGTATTAGGATCTTTTATTCCTCGACTTATACTCTGGGATTCTGATCTCTCTTCTATTCGGGTTAAATGATTTTGCTAAACTCTAACTTTAGGTTGTCGATAGTACTTTCTCCCGGAGAGCCCATCACTCCAAATGATCGCTTGCTGCACCAGAAGATTCCGAAGATACTCTCCGAAGTTCTATCAAGACTCCGTGCCCATCGCTTTTGCAATTCCCTATCACCGATATATCCCTATGGATAAATACATACACTCGCCGTCCATACCTTCATTCCAAGTTGCCCTTGTTATTACTAGATACCACATAATATTTTCCAATATCCCGAGAATCCTTTGTGCCTATTGTTAGCTCTTTTCAGTGTGAATACACTTGCAAATAATTCCTCACACTTATCGAGGATTCGTTCATCCCCAATTGATCATGTGTTTCATAAAATTCTTTGAAATGCTATTCGATCTTCCAAAAATCCTGAGCAGCCTATTGCTCTTGAAATTCTTGCTTACTTGTATTATGGTTAATCCCATATGTCTAGTAGTCTTCGTTGACATCCCTTGTCCTTGACATTTTGAGCCTAATGATTTATTGTGTGTGAATGCACGCAATCATTAGTTGACCCTTATTAATTATCCTTCCGGCTCAGACGTCAATCCAGATATGAGCTGGTTCTCGGCAAATCAAACCATAATAGATTGTCGATCTATGTCTATTCAACTTACTTATCTCTTGATTAGAGCCTCTACGTCTGATCCCTTGATTTGGAAATCATAAATTCCTTTGCATTTAAACTTTGAGTTAGTCAGTTGTTTCTATAATCCTATGCATTTGCATTGTTTCTTCCTCTGATTGTGTGTCAATGCTCACATCAGTTCCGTTATGGACCGTCAGATCCTTTGTTGAATTATCGTCCGTCAGTGTTGATGACCCACAAGTATAGGGGATCTATCGAAGTCCTTTCGGTAAGTAAGAGTGTCGAACCCAACGAGGAGCAGAAGGAAATGATAAGCGATTTTCATCAAGGTATTCTCTGCAAGCACTGAAATTATAGGTAACAGATAGTTTTGTGATAAGATAATTGGTAACGAGCAACAAGTAACAAAAGTAAATAATGTGCAGAAAGGTGGCCCAATCCTTTTTGTAGCAAAGGACAAGCTTGGACAAACTCTTATATGATGTAAAGCGCTCCCGAGGACACATGGGAATATCGTCAAGCTAGTTTTCATCACGTTCATATGATTCGCGTTCGGTACTTTGATAATTTGGTATGTGGGTGGACCAGTGCTTGGGTGCTATCCTTACTTGGACAAGCATCCCACTTATGATTAACCTCTATTGCAAGCATCCGCAACTACAACAAAAGTATTAAGGTAAACCTAACCATAGCATGAAACATGTGGATCCAAATCAGCCCCTTACGAAGCAACGCATAAACTAGGGTTTAAGCTTCTGTCACTATAGCAACCCATCATCTACTTATTACTTCCCAATGCCTTCCTCTAGGCCCAAATAATGGTGAAGTGTCATGTAGTCGACGTTCACATAACACCACTAGAGGAGAGACAACATACATTTCATCAAAATATCGAACGAATACCAAATTCACATGACTACTAATAGCAAGACTTCTCCCATGTCCTCAGGAACAAACATAACTACCCACAAAGGATATTCATGTTCATAATCAGAGGGGTATTAATGTGCATATAGGATCTGAACATATGATCTACCACCAAATAAACCAACTAGAATCAACTACAAGGAGTAATTAACACTACTAGCAACCCACAGGTACCAATCCCGGACTTGGAGACAAGAATTGGATACAAGAGATGAACTAGGGTTTTGAGAGGAGATGGTGCTGGTGAAGATGTTGATGGAGATTGTCCTCTCCCGATGAGAGGAGCATCGGTGATGACGATGGGAATGATTTCCCTCTCCCGGAGGGAAGTTTCCCCGGCAGAACAGCTCCGCCAGAGCCCTAGATTGGTTCCGCCAAGGTTCCGCCTCGTGGTGGCGGAGTCTCGTCCTGAAAGATGGCTTATGATTTTTTTCCTCATCGAAAGACTTCATATAGCATAAGATGGACATCGGAGGGCCACCAGGGGGCCCACGAGGTAGGGGGGGTGGGCTACCTCTTGAGCATTGCGTTGGTTTTCCCTTGAAGAGGAAAGGGTGATGCAGCAAAGTAGCGTAAGTATTTCCCTCAGTTTCTGAGAACCAAGCTATCAATCCAGTAGGAGGCTATGCGCGAGTCCCTCGCACCTACACAAAACAAATAAATCCTCGCAACCAACGCGATAAGGGGTTGTCAATCCCTACACGATCACTTACGAGAGTGAGATCTGATAGATATGATAAGATAATATTTTTGGTATTTTTATGATAAAGATGCAAATTAAAATAAAAGCAATGAAAATAACTAAGTATTGGAAGATTTAATATGATGAAGATAGACCCGGGGGCCATAGGTTTCACTAGTGGCTTCTCTCAAGAGCATAAGTATTTTACGGTGGGTGAACGAATTACTGTTGAGCAATTGATAGAATTGAGCATAGTTATGAAAATATCTAGGTATGATCATGTATATAGGCATCACGTCCAAGACAAGTAGACCAACTCCTGCCTGCATCTACTACTATTACTCCACACATCGACCGCTATCCAGCATGCACCTAGAGTATTAAGTTCATAAGAACAAACTAACGCCTTAAGCAAGATGACATGATGTAGAGGGATAAATTCATGCAATATGATAAAAACCCCATCTTGTTATCCTCGATGGCAACAATACAATACGTGCCTTGCTGCCCCTACTGTCACTGGGAAAGGACACCGCAAGATTGAACCCAAAGCTAAGCACTTCTCCGATTGCAAGAAAGATCAATCTAGTAGGCCAAACCAAACTGATGATTCGAAGAGACTTGCAAAGATAACCAATCATACATAAAAGAATTCAGAGAAGATTCAAAGATTGTTCATAGATAAACTTGATCATAAACCCACAATTCATCGGTCTCAACAAACACACCGCAAAAGAAGATTACATCGAATAGATCTCCACAAGAGAGGGGGAGAACTTTGTATTGAGATCCAAAAAGAGAGAAGAAGCCATCTAGCTAATAACTATGGACCCGTAGGTCTGAGGTAAACTACTCACACTTCATCGGAGAGGCTATGGTGTTGATGTAGAAGCCCTCCGTTATCGATGCCCCCTCCGGCGGAGCTCTGGAACAGGCCCCAAGATGGGATCTCATGGATACAGAAAGTTACGGTGGTGGAATTAGGATTTTGGCTCCGTATCTGATCGTTTGGGGGTACGGAGGTATATATAGGAGGAAGAAGTACGTCGCTGGAGCAACAGAGGGCCCACGAGGGTGGAGGGCACGCCGGGGGGGGGGGGAGGATAGGCACGCCCCCCTACCTCGTGGCGTCCCTGTTAGTTGCTTGACGTAGGGTCCAAGTCTCCTGGATCATGTTCGGTGAGAAAATCACGTTCCCGAAGGTTTCATTCCGTTTGGACCCCGTTTGATATACCTTTTCTTCGAAACCCTAAAATAGGCAAAAAACAACAATTCTGGGCTGGGCCTTCGGTTAATAGGTTAGTCCCAAAAATAATATAAAAGTGGATAATAAAGCCCAATAATGTCCAAATTAGTAGATAATATAGCATGGAGCAATCAAAACTTATAGATACGTTGGAGATGTATCAAGCATCCCCAAGCTTAATTCCTGCTCTTCCTCGAGTAGGTAAATGATAAAAACAGAATTTTTGATGTGGAATGCTACTAGGCATAATTTCAATGTAATTCTTCTTAATTGTGGCATGAATATTCAGATCCGAAAGATTCAATATAAAAGTTTAATATTGACATAGAAATAATAATACTTCAAGCATACTAACTAAGCAATTATGTCTTCTCAAAATAAAATGGCCAAAGAAAGTTATCCCTACAAAATCATATAGTCTGGCTATGCTCTATCTTCACCACACAAAGTATTTAAATCACGCACAACCCCGATGACAAGCCACGCAATTGTTTCATACTTTTGACATTCTCAAAACTTTTTCAATCTTCACGCAATACATGAGCATGAGCCATGGACATAGCACTTTAGGTTGAATAGAATGGTGGTTGTGGAGGAGACAAAAAGGGAGAAGATAGTCTCACATCGACTAGGCGTATGAACGGGCTATGGAGATGCCCATCAATAGATATCAATGTGAGTGAGTTGGGATTTCCATGCAACGGATGCACTAGAGCTATAAGTATATGAAAGCTCAAAAAGAAACTAAGTGGGTGTGCATCCAACTTGCTTGCTCACAAAGACCTAGGGCATTTTGAGGAAGCCCGTCATTGGAATATACAAGCCAAGTTCTATAATGAAAAATTCCCACTAGTATATGAAAGTGATAACATAGGAGACTCTCTATCATGAAGATCATTGTCCTACTTTGAAGCACAAGTGTGGTAAAATGATAGTAGCATTGCCCCTTCTCTCTTTTTCTCTCATTTTTCTTATTTGGGCATTTTCTCTTCTTTTTTTATGGCCTATTTTTTTATATATTTTTATTTTTCGTCCGGAGTCTCATCCCGACTTGTGGGGGAATCATAGTCTCCATCATCCTTTCCTCACCGGGACAATGTTCTAATAATGATGATCATCGCACTTTTATTTTCTTACAACTCAAGAATTACAACTCGATACTTAGAACAAGATATGACTCTATATGAATGCCTCCGGCGGTGTACCGGGATATGCAATGACTCATGAGTGACATGTATGAGAGAATTATGAACGGTGGATTTGCCACAAATACAATTTCAACTACATGATCATGCAAAGCAATATGACAATGATGAAATGTGTCATGATAATCGGAACAGTGGAAAGTTGCATGGCAATATATCTCGGAACGGCTATGGAAATGCCATGATAGGTAGGTATGGTGGCTGTTTTGAGGAAGGTATATGGTGGGTGTATGATACCGGCGAAAGGTGCGCGGTATTAGAGAGGCTAACAATGATGGAAGGGTGAGAGTGCGTATAATCCATGGACTCAACATTAGACATAAAGAACTCATATACTTATTGTAAAAATCTACAAGTTATCAAAGAAAAGTATTATGCGCATGCTCCTAGGGGGATAGATTGGTAAGAAAAGACCACCGCTCGTCCCCGACCACCACTCATAAGGAAGACAATCAATAAATAAATCATGCTCCGACTTCATCACATAACGGTTCACCACACGTGCATGCTATGGGAATCACAAACTTTAACACAAGTATTTCTCAAATTCACAACTACTCAACTAGCATGACTCTAATATCACCATCTCCATATCTCAAAACAATCATCAAGCATCAAACTTCTCATAGTATTCAACACACTCATAAGAGAATTTTATTATTAATCTTGTATACCTAGCATATTAGGATTATTTAAGCAATTACCATGCTATTTAAGACTCTCAAAATAATCTAAGTGAAGCATGAGATATCAATAGTTTCTATAAAACAAATCCACCACCATGCTCTAAAAGATATAAGTGAAGCACTAGAGCAAAACTATATAACTCAAAAGATATAAGTGAAGAACATAGAGTATTCTAATAATTTCCAAATCATGTGTGTATCTCTCAAAAGGTGTGTACAGAAATGATGATTGTGGTAAAGTAAAAAAATAAAGACTCAAATCATACAAGACACTCCAAGCAAAACACATATCATGTGGTGAATAAAAATATAGGTCCAAGTAAAGTTACCGATAGAAGCAGACGAAAGAGGGGATGCCTTCCAGGGCATCCCCAAGCTTTGGCTTTTAGGTGTCCTTAGATTATCTTGGGGGTGCCATGGGCATCCCCAAGCTTAGTCTCTTGCCACTCCTTGTTCCATAATCCATCAAATCTTTACCCAAAACTTGAAAGCTTCACAACACAAAACTTAAAATAGAAAATCTCGTGAGCTCCGTTAGCGAAAGAAAACAAAAAACCACTTCAAGGTACTGTAATGAACTCATTATTTATTTATATTGGTGTTAAACCTACTGTATTCAAACTTCTCTATGGTTTATAAACTATTTTACTAGCCATAGATTCATCAAAATAAGGAAACAACACACGAAAACAGAATCCGTCAAAAACAGAACAGTCTGTAGTAATCTGTAGCTAGCGCAAGATCTGGAACCCCAAAAATTCTAAAATAAATTGCTGGACGTGAGGAATTTATCTATTAATCATCTTCAAAAAATTTAACTAAATATCACTTTCCAAATAAAAATGGAAGAAGTTCTCGTGAGCACTAAAGTTTCTGTTTTTTACAGCAAGATTAACAAGACTTTCCCCAAGTCTTCCAATGGTTCTACTTGGCACAAACAATAATTAAACACAAAAAAACAACCAAAACAGAGGCTAGATAAATATTTATTACTAAACAGGAGCAAAAATCAAGGAATAAAAGTAAAATTGGGTTGCATCCCAACAAGCGCTATCGTTTAACGCCCCTAGCTAGGCATAAAAAGAAAGGATAGATCTAGGTATTGCCATCTTTGGTAGGCAATCCATAAGTGGCTCTCATAATAGATTCATAAGGTAATTTAATTTTATTTCTAGGAAAGTGTTCCATGCCTTTCCTTAACGGAAATTGGAATCTAATATTTCCTTCCTTCATATCAATAATCGCACCAATCGTTCTAAGGAAAGGTCTACCAAGAATAATAGGACATGAAGGATTGCAATCTATATCAAGAACGATAAAATCTACAGGCACATAATTCCTATTTAAAACAATAAGAACATCATTAATTCTTCCCATCGGTTTCTTAATAGTGGAATCCGCAAGGTGCAAGTTTAGAGAGCAATCATCAAAATCACGGAAACCTAACAAATCACACAAAGTCTTCGGAATCGTGGAACCACTAGCCCCCAAATCACACAAAGCGTAGCATTCATGATATTTTATTTTATTTTTAATAGTAGGTTCCCACTCATCATAAAGTTTTCTAGGGATAGAATCTTCCAACTCAACTCTTTCTTCATAAGATTGCATCAAAGCATCAACGATATGTTTAGTAAAAGCTTTATGTTGGCTATAAGCATGAGGAGAATTTAGCATGGATTGCAACAAGGAAATACAATCTATCAAAGAGCAATTATCATAATTAAATTCCTTGAGATCCAAAATAGTGGGTTCATCAATATTTAAAGTTTTGATCGATTCAATCCCACTTTTATCAATTTTAGCGTTAAGATCTAAAAAATCCGAATTCTTGGAACACCTTCTAGGTAAAGGTGGATCATATTCAGTCCCATCATTATCAAGATTCATATTGCAGAACAAAGATTTAAGAGGGGACACATGAATAACTTTTAGATCTTCATCTTTATTATCATGGAAACTAGAAGAACACGCTCTTATAAAGGAATCTTTCTTAGCACGAATCCTAGCGGTTGTTTCTTTGCACTGATCAATGGAAATTCTCATGGCTTTGAGAGACTCATTGATATCATGCTTAGGTGGAATAGATCTATGTTTCAAAGAATCAACATCAAGAGAAATTCTATCAACGTTCCTAGGCAACTCATCAATCTTAAGCAATTTTTCTTCAATCAAAGCATTGAAATTCTTTTGTGAAGTAATAAATTCTTTAATATTAGATTCAAAATCAGAGGGCATCTTATTATAATTTCCATAAGAATTGTTGTAGGAATTACCATAATTATGAGAGTAATTACTAGGATAAGGCCTAGGATTAAAGTTTCCTCTATACGCGTTGTTACCAAAATTATTCCTACCAACAAAATTCACATCCAAAGATTCATTATTATTCTCAATAAAAGTAGACAAAGGCATATCATTAGGATCAGAAGAAACACTTTTATTAGAAAATAATTTCATAATTTCATCCATCTTTCCACTCAAATCATTAATTTCTTCTATCGCATGCACTTTCTTATTAGTAGATCTTTCAGTGTGCCATTGAGAATAATTAGCCATAATATTATCTAGGAGTTTAGTAGCTTGTCCTAAAGTGATTTCCATAAAAGTGCCTCCCGCGGTCGAATCTAAAAGATTTCTAGAAGCAAAATTCAATCCGGCATAAAATTTTCGTATAATCATCCACAAATCCAAACCATGAGTAGGGCAATTACGTATCATTAATTTCATCCTCTCCCAAGCTTGTGCAACATGTTCATGATCAAGTTGCTTAAAATTCATAATATCGTTTCTAAGAGAGATGATCTTAGCGGGAGGCAAATACTTAGATATAAAAGCATCTTTGCACTTATTCCAAGAATCAATACTATTTTTAGGCAAAGACGAAAACCAAGCTTTAGCACGATCTCTAATCGAAAAAGAAAATAGCTTCAATTTAACAATATCATTGTACACATCTTTCTTCTTTTGCATATCACACAAATCAACGAAGCTATTTAGACGGGTAGCAGCATCTTCACTAGGAAGGCTAGAAAACGGATCTTTCATGACAAGATTCAGCAAGGCAGCATTAATTTCACAAGATTGAGCATCGGTAAGAGGAGCAATCGGAGTGCTAATAAAATCTTTGTTGTTGTTATTGGTAAAGTCACACAATTTAGTGTTATCTTGAGCCATCGTGACAAGCAAGCAATCCAACACACAAGCAAACAAGGAACGGGCAAATAAAACGACAAATAGAGAAAGAGAGGGAGGATAGAGAGAGAGCGAGAGGGCGAATAAAACGACAAGGGTGAAGTGGGGGAGAGGAAAACGAGAGGCAAATGGCAAATAATGTAATGCGGGAGATAAGGCTATGTGATGGGTACTTGGTATGTTGACTTTTGCGTAGACCTCCCCGGCAACGGCGCCAGAAATCCTTCTTGCTACCTCTTGAGCATTGCATTGGTTTTCCCTTGAGGAGGAAAGGGTGATGCAGCAAAGTAGCGTAAGTATTTTGCTCAGTTTTTGAGAACCAAGGTACCAATCCGGTAGGAGGCTACGCGCGAGTCCCTCGCACCTACACAAAACAAATAAATCCTCTCAACCAACGCGATAAGGGGTTGTCAATCCCTACACGGTCACTTACGAGAGTGAGATTTGAAAGATATGATAAGATAATATTTTGGGTATTTTATGATAAAGATGCAAAGTAAAATAAAAGCAATGAAAATAACTAAGTATTGGAAGATTTAATATGATGAAGATAGACCCAGGGGCCATAGGTTTCTCTAGTGGCTTCTCTCAAGAGCATAAGTATTTTTTACGGTGGGTGAACGAATTACTGTTGAGCAATTGACAGAATTGAGCATAGTTATGAGAATATCTAGGTATGATCATGTATGTAGGCATCACGTCCAAGACAAGTAGACCGAATCCTTCCTGCATCTACTAATATTACTCCACTCATCGACCACTATCCAGCATGCATCTAGAGTATTAAGTTCATAAGAATAGAGTAACGCCTTAAGCAAGATGACATGATGTAGAGGGATAAATTCATGCAATATGATAAAAACCCCATGTTGTTATCCTCGATGGCAACAATACAATACGTGCCTTGCTTCCCCTACTGTCACTGGGAAAGGACACCGCAAGATTGAACCCAAAGCTAAGCACTCCTCCCATTGCAAGAAATATAAATCTAGTAGGCCAAACCAAACTGATAATTCAAAGAGACTTGCAAAGATAGCCAATCATACATAAAAGAATTCAGAGAAGATTCGAATATTGTTCATAGATAAACTTGATGATAAACCCACAATTCATCGGTCTCAACAAACACACCGCAAAAGAAGATTACATCGAATAGATCTCCACAAGAGAGGGGGAGAACTTTGTATTGAGATCCAAAAAGAGAGAAGAAGCCACCTAGCTAATAACTATGGACCCGTAGGTCTAAGGTAAACTACTCACACTTCATCGGAGAGGCTATGGTGTTGATGTAGAAGCCCTCCGTGATCGATGCCCCCTCCGGCGGAGCTCCGGAACAGGCCCCAAGAGGGGATCTCGTGGATACAGAAAGTTACGGCGGTTGAATTAGGGTTTTGGCTCCGTATCTAATCGTTTGGGGGTACGTAGGTATATATAGGAGGAAGAAGTACGTCGGTGGAGCAACAGGGGGCCCATGAGGGTGGAGGGCGCGCCCCTACCTTGTGGCCTCCCTGTTGGTTGCTTGACGTAGGGTCCAAGTCTCCTGGATCATGTTCGATGAGAAAATCACATTCCCTAAGGCTTCATTCCGTTTGGACTCCGTTTGATAGTTCTTTTCTTCGAAACCCTAAAATAGGCAAAAAAAACAGCAATTCTGGGCTAGGCCTTCGATTAATAGGTTAGTCCCAAAAATAATATAAAAGTGGATAATAAAGCCCAATAATGTCCAAAATAGTAGATAACATAGCATGGAACAATCAAAAATTATAGATACGTTGGAGACGTATTAGGGCGCGCCCAGGGGGTAGTGTGTGCCCCCACCCTCGTGGGCAGTGTGTGGCCCCCATGGTGAACTTCTTGCGCTCGGTATTTTTTATATATTCTGAAAATGACTTCCGTGAAGTTTCGGGACTTTTGGAGCTGTGCAGAATAGGTCTATAATATTTGCTCCTTTTCTAGCCCAGAATCCCAGCTGCCGGCATTCTCCCTCTTTATGTAAACCTTGTAAAATAAGAGAGAATAGGCATAAGTATTGTTACATAATGTGTAATAACAGCCCATAATGCAATAAATATCGATATAAAAGCATGATACAAAATGGACGTATCAACTCCCCCAAGCTTAGACCTCGCTTGTCCTCAAGCGAAAGCCGGAATCGAAAAATATGTCCACATGTTTAGAGATAGAGGTGTCGATAAAAATAAAATACGGACATGAGGACATCATGATAATTCTTAGAACAACAACTTATATAATTCTTGTCATATGATCTCTTATGCTACAGTAAGAATTCAATCAAAATTTCAAGTATGAATCATAAACTTCATTGAAAACTAGCAAACTATAATCTCAGTCATTGGAGCAATTGCAATTTATCATAACATAGGAAAGAGTCAATATATAAGAGCTTTTCAGCAAGTCCACATACTCAACTATCATATAGTCTTTCACAATTGCTAACACTTACGCAATACTTATGGGTATGGAGTTTTAATCGGACACAGAGAAAGATAGGGGCTTATAGTTTTTCCTCCCAACGTTTTACCTCAAGGATAATGTCAAAAATAATAGCTCATGAAAACTCACATCCAATTATCCATATATACCAAGATCTTTCCAACATGTTGTGCTTGCCAAAAGATAAAATTTAAAAAGGAAGGGTGGAGATCACCATGACTCTTATGCAAGGTAGGAGATAAAAGTAAAAGATAGGCCCTTCGCAGAGGGAAGCAGAGGTTGTCATGCACTTTTATGGTTGAATGCAAAAAATCTTAATGCGAAAGAACGTCACTTTATATTACCACTTGTGATATGGACCTTTATTATGCAGTCCGTCGCTTTTATTTCTTCCACATCACACGATCGTATAAACCTTATTTTCTCCCACACATACATATTTAGAGAGCAATTTTTATTGCTTGCATCGATGACAACTTACTTGAGGGATCTTACTCAATCCATAGGTAGGTATGGTGGACTCTCATGGCAAAACTGGGTTTAGGGATATTTGGAAGCATAAGTAGTATCTCTACTTGGTGCAAAGAATTTGGCTAGCATGAGGCGGAAAGGCAAGCTCAACCATGTTGGATGATCCATGACAATATAATTTATCTCAGATGTAAGAAACCATAACCCATTATGTTGTCTTCCTTGTCCAACATCAACTCTTTAGCATGTCATATTTTAATGAGTGCTCACAGTCATAAAAGATGTCCAAGATAGTATATTTATATGTGAAGACCTCTCTTTCTTTATTACTTCCTATTAATTGCAACGATGACCAAAACTATGTTTGTCAACTCTCAATAGCTTTTATTCATCATACTTTTTATATGTGAGCTCATTACTCTCCATAAGATCCATATGATCTCTTTGTTTCCCTTTTTATTCTTTCTCTTTTCTTTTATTCACTTAAGATCATGGCAAAATAATCAAGCCCTTGACTCAACACTAATCTTTATTATATATAGCTCACACACTCGATTACATAGAAGAATCATAAAGCAAAACTCACGACTAGATCATACTAAAACTTTATTCTACTAGATCAAGATATTACCAAAAGGATCGAACTAAGAAAAACGGTAAAGATAGATGTGATGGTGATATGATACCGGGGCACTCCCCCAAGCTTGGCAGTTGTGAAGGGGAGTGCCCATACCCATATGATTATATCTCTCTTTTCAGGGATGGTGATGTGATACTCTTGGCAATGATGCCCCTCAAGATATGATTTTCCTCCTAGAGCTTATTGATTTGCTGCTTGAGGTCCATTATTTCCTTTCGAAGCTTTCCTGTAACAGCCAAAGCTCCCTGCACCCAAGGGTGCTACATAGCTGCGGGAGAACCAGTGACACTCTTTTTGATATTCTCATAAGAAAGAAATCTAACATTGGAAGGGATAACCGAGTTTGGAATAGCCGAGCTCTACAGTTCCCCCATTGTGAATCCAGCTCGGAAGCGAGAAGTGACTTCTTGATCCTCCTCCATGGCATCTATTCTCTTCAAATCAGCCTCCATCTCTTCCTCCGCTGCTGGCCCAAACTGGTCAACATTGTTGTTTGTCATTGATCTCGGTGCCGGATGAGACACCTGGCTCTCCTCGACTGACTCTTGCGAAGACATCTTGCTCTAATCTACAGCAGCAACAACTCGAAACACAAACAAAGGATAATTGCGTGATACGGGAGTCAAAACCTCCGGGAGATTATATAATGAATTTTTACCGACCAAAATATGTAACGTGTAAGAAAACGGAGTCCGGAGAGCACACGAGGTGGCCACGAGGTAGGGGGTGCACCCAGGGGGTAGGTGAAAGAACATGCGGTGCCCCCATGTTTGGTTTTGGTAATTGATGACAATCTCTATGGACTAATGGTTGCCTTGAGTTATATTTGAAGGTTTTGTCCATAGGCTTTTCTTGGACTACATGTGTTGGTTTCAAGGAGAGTTTGTGTCGACCAGTGTGCTATTCAAGGAATTACCTAAAGATTGGTCTTGTGAGAGGCTGATCAAGACTAAGTCAAAGAGTGAATCAAGTTGATCAACCCACAAAGCGTAGAAGATGTACCAAGAGGGATCAAGCGATCCCATGGTATGGTAAGCATTGTCAATTACGCATTGTGTACTAACCCATGATCTTCGTAAGAGTTCTTTGTGGGGTTAGGTTGCGGTGTGCAAATTCAAGTGAAGCATCGCGAAGAGATCAAATGCTTGAAGCTTGCCGTCCATTGTGGTGACAATGGACTTGTGTAGATGTGCAGAAGAGTGGCTCACCCATAGTCGAGTATGGGGGAGCAATCAACTAGTCTTCATCAAGCCAACGCAATCAAGAAATGTGGTCCAACTTGAGGGAGTCAAGATCGTCATCATCTAACTCAAGTGGACCATGTGCAAGGCAAAGGTTTTCCCTTGATAGGTTTTCTATTTTACCGGTCTCATGATGGTAGTTGGGAGACCGGGTTATAGGATCGGTTGCCGTACTATCAAGGGGGGCTCTCAATGAGTAGCTTGACCGTATCATTTGTAGAGAGCTCAAACCATTGCATCATCTTTCTTGGTTCTTGTTTGGTTCTCTTTGTGAGTCTTAGAGCTTATGGTCATCTTGATGACAAGCTTGAGTTCATCGAAAACGGAGTTCGCATGCATCTTCTATGATGTTTTCGATGTTGGAGGTTTTGCCGGTTCTTCTCGGTTGGAGGTTTCACTGCCTGTTTTGATGCTACTCGTCGTCTTGTGTCCAACAAGCTTGAGTTTTCTCAATTCGGAGCTCATATGCAGAAGTTATGGCAGTTCTTGTTTTCTTGGAAGTGGCTTTTGTCTAGCCCCAGCGATAGTACCGCGGTGCCCAGCGGTAGTACCGCTTGTGTGTCCTCAACGGCAGTACCGTTGCGGTACCGGGCCACTACCGCCTCGACTCAAGGGGGGCATTTCTCGTGTCGGTTTCAGCGGCAGTGGGAGCGGCAGTAGGAGCGGTAGTACCGCTCTTGTGCAGTAGTACCGCTGGGCCAAGCGGCAGTACCGCTACGGCCAACAGTAGTACCGCTGGCTACAGAGGTAGTGCCGCTCATACTGCTCTTCCTCTCTGGCAGTTTTCAGCTCGTGTTTTTCTCTCTCGTTGTGGTGTTTTGACCATGCGAAGAGGTAGTACCACTCCTCCAGCGGTAGTACCGCTCATGGAGCGGTAGTACCGCTCGTGCGCGGTCTGAGCACATAACGGTTGGACTCAGGAGCTCCTATAAAAGGGGGTCTTCTTCCCCATTCAACCTTATCTTTTGAGCTCGTGTTCTTCCCCCATTGTTGACCTTCTTCGAGCTTGCTCACTCTCAATCCCTCCATGGATTCTTGCTAGTTTTTGAGGGAAAAGAGAGAGAGGAGATCTAAATCCACATTTCCACCAATCACTTTCTCCTCTATGTGAGGGGAACCCCTTGGATCTAGATCTTGGACTTCTGGTGTTCTCCTTCTTGTTCTTCCTCTCATTTTCCTCCCTAGCATTAGTTGCTTCGGTGGGATTTGAGAGAGAAGGACTTGGGCACTCCGTGTGCCTTTGCCATTGCATTTGGTGCATCGGTTTGAGTTCTCCACGGTGATACGTGGAAGATACAAGTTGAGAAGCTTATTACTCTTGGGTGCTTGGTACCCTTGAGCTTGTTCCTCTTGGGTGCTTGGGAGCCCTAGACGATTGAGGTCACCTCGGAGCCATATTCCATTGTGGTGAAGCTTCGTGGTGTCGTTGGGGAGTTAAGCCCAACCTTTGTGGTGTTCGGAGCTCAATCCTTGTGGTGTAAAGCTCCGGGCAAGTGTCGGGGTCTCCAATTAGGTTGTGGAGATCGCCCCGAGAAATTTGACGGGTTTCGGTGACCGCCCCCAAGGGTTGCCAAAGTGTACGAGTTCGGTGACCACCCCCAAGGGTTGCCATTTGTACGGGTTCGGTGACCGCCCTCAAGGGTCCCTTAGTGGAATCACGACATCTTGCATTGTGCGAGGGCGTGAGGAGATTACGGTGTCCCTAGTGGCTTCTTGGGGAGCATTGTGCCTCCACACCGCTCCAAACGGAGATTAGCATCCGCAAGGGTGTGAACTTCGGGATACATCATCGTCTCCACGTGCCTCGGTTATCTCTTACCCAAGCCCTTTACTTATGCACTTTACTTTGTGATAGCCATATTGTTCTTGGTCTTATATCTTTCTATCACATAGTTGCTTATCTTGCTTATCATAAGTTGTTGGTGCACATAGGTGAGCCTAGTTGTTTTAGGTTTTGTGCTTGACAAATTAACCGCTAGGTTTATTCCGCATTTGTTCAAGCCCAAACCGTAATTATTTTAAAACGCCTATTCACCCCCCCTCTAGGCAACATCCACGATCTTTCAGTAGGGCGCGCCCTCCACCCTCGTGGAGCCCTCATGTCCTTCCCGGACTGCTTCTTATTTTTCTATTTTTCTAAATATTCCAAAACAGAAGAAAATTGCCATTAGAACTGTTTTGGAGTCGGTTTACTTACCGTACCACATACCTATTCCTTTTCGGAGTTTGAAACGTTCCGGAAACTGTCCCTTATGTATTCCTCCGGGGTTACGGTTTCAATAACATTGGTTTCAACATTTATAGGATTACTTGAGATATAATGTTTAATTCATTGACCGTTCACCACCTTCGGATTTGTGCCTTCAAAGTTGTTGATTTTTATGGCACTGAAACGATAGACCTCCTCGATAACGTAAGGACCCTCCCATTTAGAGAGGAGTTTTCCTGCAAAAAAAATCTTAAACGAGAGTTGTATAGCAGTACATAATCAACTACATTAAACTCACGCTTTTGTATTCTTTTGTCATGCCATCTTTTAACTTTTTCTTTAAACAATTTGGCATTCTCATAGGCTTGGGTTCTCCATTCATCAAGTGAGCTAATATCGAATAACCTTTTCTCACCAGCAAGTTTGAAATCATAATTGAGCTCTTTAATAGCCCAATAAGCCTTATGCTCTAGTTCGAGAGGTAAGTGACATGCTTTTCCATAAACCATTTTATACGGAGACATGCCCATAGGATTTTTATATGCAGTTCTATAGGCCCATAATGCATCATCAAGTTTCTTGGACCAATTCTTTCTAGATCTATTAACAATCTTTTGCAAAATTAATTTGAGCTCTCTATTGCTCAATTCTACTTTTCCACTAGACTGTGGGTGATAAGGAGATGCAATTCTATGATTAACATCATATTTAGCAAGCATTTTACGGAAATCACCATGAATAAAATGTGAACCACCATCAGTCATTAAATATCTAGGGACTCCAAACCTCGGAAAAATAACTTCTTTAAGCATCTTAATAGAGGTGTTATGATCAACACTACTAGTTGGAATAGCTTCTACCCACTTACTAACATAATCAACATCAACTAAAATATGTGTATATCCATTAGAGGCAGGAAAAGGTCCCATATAATCAAAGCCCCAAACATCAAATGGTTCAATAACAAGTGAATAATTCATAGGCATTTCTAGACGTCTACTAATATTACCAATTCTTTGACATTCATCACAAGATACAACAAACTTACGGGCATCCTTAAAGAGAGTAGGCCAATAAAAACCGGATTGCAATACCTTATGTGTAGTTCTATCTCCAGCGTGGTGTCCTCCATAAGCCTCGGAGTGACACTTGCATAGGATCTATTCCTGTTCATGCTCAGGTACACAGCGTCTAATAACACCATCTACTCCTTCTTTATAAAGATGTGGGTCATCCCAAAAGTAATGCCTCAAATCATCGAAAAACTTTTTCTTTTGCTGGTATGTGAAACTCGATGGTATAAACTTAGCAACAATATAATTAGCATAATCAGCATACCATGGAGTAGTACGAGAAGCATTTATGACATTTAATTGTTCATCAGGAAAGCTATCATCAATAGGTAGTGGGTCATCAAGCACATTTTCTAACCTAGACAAGTTGTCTGCAATGGGGTTCTCAGCTCCCTTTCTATCAACAATATGCAAATCAAATTCTTGTAGCAAGAGAACCCATCTAATAAGTCTAGGTTTAGCAACTGTATTTTCCATAAGATATTTAATAGCAGCATGATCCGTGTGAATAGTTACTTTAGAATCAACAATATAAGGTATGAACTTATCACAAGCAAATACAACTGCTAGGAATTCCTTTTCAGTAGTAGCATAATTTCTCTGGGCATTGTCTAGAGTTTTACTAGCATATTGAATAACATTTAATTTCTTATCAACTCTTTGCCCTAGAACAGCACCTACAACATAATCACTAGCATCACACATAATTTCAAAAGGTAAATTCCAATCAGGTGGCTGAACAATAGATGCAGACAATGCTTTCTTAAGTATTTCAAATGCTTCTACACAATCATCATCAAAAACAAATGGTATATCTTTTTGTAATAAATTAGTCAGACGCTGAGAAATTTTTGAGAAGTCCGTAATGAACCTCCTATAAAAACTAGCATGACCAAGGAAACTTCTTATACCTTTGATGTCCTTGGGACATGGCATCTTTTCAATAGCATCAACTTTAGCTTTATCAACTTCAATACTATTTCAGAAACTTTATTCCCCAATACAATACCTTCATTAACCATAAAGTGGCACTTTTCCCAATTCAAGACAAGATTAGTTTCTTCACATCTCTACAAAACTCGGTCAAGGTTGCTTAAGCAATCATCAAAAGAGGATCCATAGATGGAAAAATCGTCCATGAAAACCTCACAAATCTTTTCACAAAATTTAGAGAATATAGCCATCATGCATCTTTGAAAGGTAGCTGGTACATTACATAAACCAAAAGGCATACGTCTATAAGCAAAAGTACCAAAAGGGCAAATAAAAGTAGTCTTTGATTGATCATTGGCTGACACAGGTATTTGAGAGAAACCAGAATAACCATCTAGAAAGGAAAAATGTGTATGTTTGGATAATCTTTCTAGCATTTGATCGATAAAAGGTAAGGGGTAATGATATTTTTTAGTAGCTTTATTTAATTTGTGGAAATCAATTACCATCCTATAACCTGTAATAATTCTTTGCGGGATCAAGTCATCTTTATCATTAGGAACGACAGTAATACCTCCCTTCTTAGGGACACAATGGACAGGACTTACCCACTGACTATTAACAACGGGATAAATTATACCTGCCTTAAGAAGCTTTAGTATTTCCTTTCTTACCACTTCCTTCATCTTAGGATTCAGCCGTTGTTGATGATCACAAACTGGTTTGGCATTGTCTATGTCATAACCGGCGGATCTCGGGTAGGGGGTCCCGAACTGTGCGTCTAAGGCGGATGGTAACAGGAGGCAGGGGACACGATGTTTACCTAGGTTCGGGCCCTCTTGATGGAGGTAAAACCCTACGTCCTGCTTGATTGTTCTTGATGATATGAGTATTACAAGAGTTGATCTACCACGATATTAGAGAGGCTAAACCCTAGAAGCTAGCCTATGGTATGATTGTATGTTGTCCTATGGACTAAAACCCTCTGGTTTATATAGAGACCGGAGGAGGCTAGGGTTACACAAGGTCGGTTACAAAGGAGGATATATACATATCCGTATTGCCTAGCTTGCCTTCCACGCCAAGTAGAGTCCCATCCGGACACGGGACGAAGTCTTCAATCTTGTATCTTAATAGTCCAACAGTCCGGCCAAAGGATATAGTCCGGCTGTCCGGAGACCCCCTAATCCAGGACTCCCTCAGTAGCCCCTGAACCAGGATTCAATGACGACGAGTCCAACGCACAGTGTTGTCTTCGGCATTGCAAGGCGGGTTCCTCCTCCGAATACACCATGGAAGAGTTTGAATACAAGGATAGTGTCCGACCCTGCAAAATAAGTTCCACATACCACCGTAGAGAGAATAATACTTCCACAAATCTAATCTGCTGACACATTTCGATACTATGACATCACTTCATGGCCCGGTTATTATTCGAACCGCTTTTCTCAACCAGCTCCGCACATATCGCGAGGCGGTTTTCTTGATACGTCTTGTCAAAGCAGAGATCGTGTTCCCCTTATCACGGGATTCTCATCAATACGGACGTGGGTAACCCAACCGCGCCATGAATTATGGAGCCTGGGGAATAAGCGGTTTTGCCAGACAAGTGGGGAGACTCATCGCCTCCTCTGCCCTTATAAAGGGACAAAGATTTACTTTTTCACCCACGCCTTCTTCCTTCTCGCTTACCCATTCCCGCACACCCGAGCTCTAGCGCCCAAGCTCGCGTTCTTCTTCTCGAACCACTCCAATCATGTCCGGAGCAGGAGGCAAGTGGATGGTCTCCTCCGTCACGGAGGAGAACATCAAAAAGTTATGGGAGGCCGGATACCTAGCTGCGAATATCGCACACCGGCTGCCGAATGCGGGGCAGACCGTCCCAATGCCCGAACCCCATGAGAGGGTAGTTTTTCTTACCCATTTCGTCCGTGGACTGGGATTTCCTCTCTACCCGTTTGTCCGCGGGCTCATGTTCTACTACGGGCTGGATTTTCATGATCTGCCCCCCAACTTCATCCTCAACATCTCGGCGTTTATCGTCGTGTGCGAGGCCTTCCTCCGCATCAGGCCCCACTTCGGCCTATGGCTGAAAACCTTCAATGTCAAACCGAAGGTGGTCGGTGGCCAGCAAGCAGAATGCGAAGGCGCCATGGTGGGCAAGATGCCTAATGTCACCTGGCTCGAGGGTACCTATGTGGATACCATAAAGGGGTGGCAATCGGGCTGGTTCTACATCACCGAGCCGCGTGACTCCAACTGGGTGGCGGCCCCCAAATTTCGATCCGGAATCCCCATGCGGCTCACCTCCTGGAAAAAGAAGGGCCTGTCCTGGGGCTCTTCGATAGAGCTGGCTGGACTCCAGACCTGCATCTAGAACATGACGAACAAGAAAATCAAGCTCGTCAACGTGGTCCAGGTTATGCTCTTCCGCCGAATCCTTCCGTGCCAACGACGTGCATTTGTTTTGTGGGAGTTTGACTCGGCCCAGCACCAGATGCTGCGAGAGCTCTACGACATGATGCACAAGGACGTCTGGAGGGTGCTGTTCAAGGGCGCCGAGCTGCCTCCCTCCCTCATCAAGGACCGTGGACTCAGCGCAAAGCGCCGCGCCCATCCGGTAGGCTTTTATATCTCTCAGGGTATTTATGTGCCCTGGTTTGGTTATGTGCTGGATCTAAGCTTTCATGTCATTAACAGGACTGGATAAAGACAACGGAGCAGCTTGATTGCCCAGCCCCCCTGCCCGAAGATCTTACAAACGCTCTTCTAACGAAGATGCTGACTCCGGCACCTTACAAGGTGCCGGAAAAGACCGCCAAGAAGAAGGCCGCGGGGACCCGAAAGGGTCTCCGGTGCAAGGTGGTTCTATCTGACTCATCGTCCGATGAGTCCGACGTGCCCTCCTCCCACGGAAACGAGGAGGAGGAGAAAAGTTCTCCCCCCAGCCGGGGGAGACAAGAAAAGGAAGGCTGACCCATCCGGGGAGGCCGAAGGGTCCAAGAAGGGAAAGACCCTCCCTCCGGACTGTGCAACGACGGCTGCCGATAGCGGCAACGAGTGGCTACCCAGGGACAAGCCCCTGGCGAAGTCGTAAGTGTCCGGACGCCATAGTACTTCATGGTATGTTTTATTGTACTGCCTTTGCTCATGCCGAACATGATTATGCAGTCCGGCCCGAGCTCATCTCGACGTACACTCGTCGAGCGGCTCTTTGGGCTCATCGGATATGAACAACGGTTCTCCTCCGACGGCTTCCACCCCTCGCCCTACGGACAACGCCGAGGTGGTGTCTCAAAAGGCACTGACCCAAGGGGAGGTCATCCTGGGGGCACCTCATGGCAACCTCCCGGACCCTGAGTACCAAGGGAGCGAGGCTCCTACGGGCTTCGAGTTCGGGCCCCAGCCGGACACTGCGCCGGAACCTTCGATGGTTCCAGACTCTGGCAGGTGGTCCCCCATTAAGGGGGGCCAACCATCTGTGCCGGTGTCCTCTGTCCAACCAGAGGCACCGGACAACTTGCTGGAAGCGCTTCACAGCGCTTCCATCAATGAAGAACACCGCACTATCATGAGTGCGGTAGTCTAGAAGGTTCAGTCCGTCAAAAACGGACTGACCGAAGCTTGCGCCAGCCTCCTAACAGGCGAGGTAAGCATTCAAAATATAAAAATATTACCGCATAGATAGTAGCCCCTGATGCTCTGTTTGGCGTTCGCGAAGAAAAGCCGAATAGAGTATCAAATGATAACTCAGGAGTCTAATTAGAGTATGTCTATGTGTATGTGCAGGCTTCCCTGCTGGCTGCTACCGCACGTACTGCGGAGGTCTCTGCGCTGAAGCAGGCCCTGAAGCGGTCCGAGGACGAGCTCGGCCTTACCAAGGGGCAACTCGAAGAGAGTAAAGGTAAGATATACCCCAGTTTATATAGTTAAAAAGAAGTTCGGTGTAAAGTAATAGGATCATCATGAATTTGTCAAGGGCCACGACCGAGGTGGAGACCCTGAGGAAGGCGTTGTCCGCGGCCGAAGACAAAGCGGCCAAGGAACGCATTGAACGGGAGAAACAAGAAGCCCGAGTGGGCGAGGTGCAGCAAGAGCTCGAGGATCTCGCCAAAAAGCACGAGTCCTTGGAGCTTGACTCCAAGACGCGAGAGTCCGAGCTCGCGCAGGCGCTTGAAAGCGTCCGGAGCGCCAAGGCCGAAGCCCACAAGGCCCTCCAGGAGATTGATGCGGTGAAGAAGATAGCAGCGGGTAAGGCATTCAATATGCAAAGAAAGCATGTGAAGGAGACTTTCCTTTTTCTTACCTGAGTTCGTAGCTCTCGAGGAGCGTTTGCAGATCTTCCCCACAGTGTGCTGGATGCTGCGGAGTTTTACCGGGCTGAGGAGGGGAGCTCAACGGAGAAGTTGTTCTGGTCTCAGTATACTGGGACCGAACACCCCGTGTCCTTGAGCGACCAGCTGAAGCAGTTGGTCGAACTTCATAAGGCGGGCGAACAGGCCATGAGGGGCCTTATAGTCCGGATGTGGCCTGGCGAGCCCCTGTCCAGCAGCTACTTCGGTCTGGTGAGGCGGCTGGTGGAAGCCTGCCCACGGCTTCAGGTCATCAAGCGGTCCGTCTGCATTGAAGGTGCATGCAAGGCTTTTGCCCGGGCGAAGGTGCACTGGGCGAAGCTGGACACCGTGAAGCTTGTGAAGGAGGGGCTGCCGAAGGGCAAGGAGCATCGCTGCCCCGAGAATTACTATGAGAGCGTCCTGAAGGGTTCCCGCTTAGTGGCAGATGAGTGTGCGAAGGATGTAATCTTTGAATGAACATGCCCATGTTATCCTGTATTATGAAATGAGTTCTTTTGCACCATGCGACGCTTTCTTAATTTAAAATATTACCTTCTGTGCGAGCGTTTATAAAATCTGAGAGTTGGCCAGTCGTCGGCTTCTGCCCCCATGTAACTAGTACTGGGGTGTTTGGGGTAAATCTGAACACTCTTTACCCCAATTTTGGGTCCTTCAAGGGAGGTGCTCAGCGCAATGAACCAGGCAATCGGACTATAATGCTTTATCACTCTCACTTAGCCATAGAAGTCTATGATTTTAAATTTTTGGTGAAGCCCCTGGTATTCGGAGGGCCGAATTTGGGACGCTATACACGCCTAAGCCGGACAAGGCCGACTCCTCTCCCGAAGCGGAAAAGGTCTTTAAGGACTTGAGACCTCTCGAACAGCGACCAGTCTCTCGCCTTATCATGACAGAAAGTTTTTGGATTTCTCTACCGAAAGAACTGGGACACAATCGCAGTAGTTCTCCCACCGCTACCTTAGCCGATATAGCGGAACGTAAGGTACCAAAGCATGGGAGCCGGGCAACCCAACATTTGACCCAAGACATGATTCGGAGCTCATGCATATAATGCTATAAGTTCAGGGTGCCGCACTGTCCAAAGTGTTCGGACTTCTTGCGCCGTATTACGGGGTAAACGAGAGCCCCTGGCGTACTGACCGCAGCCGAGCGTGCAGGTGCGGAATGTCGTAAATGGACATATAAGAGAAAGAGAAAAACTTAAATAATGCAATGACAGATTAATAATATACATTGTTATTTGAATAATACGTCGAAGCGTACTGGTACAAGTAGTGCAATAAGCATAAAATAGGACAATTAGAAATGTCCTATCCCAAGGAAAGCTATGCATAAATAGTGAAAAGCGGGTATATCAAGTATTACTAGGGACCACCTGGCGGTACCCGTGTTCATCTGAGCTTCTTGCCGCCTTGGTTGTTGCTTTCGGAATGTGTCCGGCAATCGGACTGCCGGAAAGGGCTTCCGAAGAGTTAGTCCCTGAAAGAGAAAAGGAATGTCAAAGGTATACAACCCATGGTGTGGTTAAGCCACAATGCGGGGCGCGTCCTGATTGTGCCCCCGCCTATGTCCATGGTATTTTCAATGCGTAGTTATGTACGCGCGGCACGAATTTCATCGCTGCACTGGGACTGGGATGGGGGCCGGATTGCTAGGCGAGCGTTGATCGCACCAGGCGATCCTGTTGCAGATTGTTCCGGACTCGCTTGAAGGTGTCCGGGGGCTGTAACGTCGAATGAGTGGTCTGCCTGAACAGGCTGCTTTGTGCCTCTGCTGCAAGGGCCGCAGTGTGCTCTTCTGTACGGAGCGAGCGTTCTGTGTTTCCATTTACTGTTATGACCCCGCGCGGTCCTGGCATCTTGAGCTTGAGGTATGCGTAATGCGGCACTGCGTTGAATTTTGCAAATGCTGTCCGTCTGAGAAGTGCATGATAGCCACTATGAAATGGGACGATGTCGAAGATTAACTCTTCGCTTCGGAAGTTATCCGGTGATTCGAAGTCCACTTCCAGTGTGATTGAGCCTGTGCAATGAGCCTCTACACCTGGGATGACGCCTTTAAAGGTGGTTTTCCTGGGTTTGATCCTTGAGGGATCAATACCCATTTTTTGCACTGTATCCTGATTAAGGATGGCAATTTTATCCATGGACATGGATATCCATGGATATCCGACCCGAATGGACAGGGTCTGGATATGCTTTTGTGTCCATGGACGCCGTCCAAACCCGACCCGATTGCTCGTGGGTAGGGCATGGATATAATATTGTACTGATGGATATATCCAAACCCAACTCGATAGTGTGACTTAGTGGGCCAGAATCTGCTATCCCTACCCCACAGTCACATGTCCCACTGCAATTTTACACTTTGTTATCTAAAACATGTAAAAAAATGCACAATCTCCGCAGTAACGTTTATTAGTTGACATTCAATCCCCTCTGTAACATACTCCAATGCCCCTTCCCTTATTTTTATCTCCTTGTTAAATGACTCGTCATTCACAACTATTAGAAAAATACTAAATGATCTTAGCTTGTTAGTGGATGTTGATTTACCATAAGTTGATGTTTAGCATAAGTGAGGCCTAGCCTACCACAAGGTGAAGAATGGAGGAGCTTATGTTAACACTGTGTTATGTGTAATTTATATTTCTTGAGAGGACCCAATGGATATCCAGTGGGTATGGATATCCATCGGGTTTGGACATGGACACAATTTATCACCCATGGATTTTTTTCATGGATGGACAAGGACTATCTTCATGGATATGGATATGGATATGGATTTAATATTGTTCAACCCGATCCAAACCCGACCCATTGCCATCCTTAATCCTGATAAAGCAGGTTCAGGCTGCTGCCGCCGTCCATAAGGACTCGAGTGAGGTGAAATCCGTCAATGATGGGGTCTAGGACCAGTGCGGCGGACCCACCATGACGGATGCTAGTGGGGTGGTCCCTGCGATCAAAGGTGATCGGACAAGCAGACCATGGGTTGAACTTCGGGGCGATGGGCTCCATCACGTAGACGTCCCTTAGTGCACGCTTCCGCTCCCTCTTGGGAATGTGGGTTGCGTATATCATGTTCACTGTCTTCACTTGTGGGGGAAACCCCTTCTGTCCTCCTGGGTTCGGTGGCCGGGGCTCCTCCTCGTCATCGCTATGCAACCCCTTGTCCTTGTTTTCGGTATTTAACTTCTCGGCCTGCTTGAACACCCAGCATTTTCTGTTGGTGTGATTGGCTAGCTTGTCAGGGGTGCCATGGATTTGACATGAGCGGTCCAGTATGCGTTCCAGACTGGACGGAGCCAGAGTATTTCTTTTAAATGGTTTTTTCCGGTGACCGGATTTAGAGCCTCTGAATCCGGCATTGACTGTCGTATCTTCGGTGTTATCGCCGTTATTGCGGCGCTTTGGTCTATTACGACACTGCCTACCATTAACGTCTTTGGTATCCGAGGTATCCGGATTCCTTGATGTGTTGTTGCTGCAAGCCAGCCAGCTGTCGTCGCCCGCGCAAAAGCGGGTCATGAGTGTTGTGAGGGCTGCCATAGATTTCAGCTTCTCCTGGCCAAGGTGGCGGGCGAGCCACTCATCGCGGATGTTATGCTTGAATGTCGGTAGGGCTTCTGCATCTGGACAGTCTACAATTTGATTTTTCTTAGTCAGGAACCGTGTACAGAATTGTCTGGCCGATTCCCCTGGCTGCTGGGTTATGTGGCTCAAGTCATCAGCATCCGGTGGCCGCACATAAGTGCCCTGGATGTTGTCAAGAAATGCATCTTCCAAATCCTCCCAACTGCCAACGGAATCTGCTGGCAAGCTATTCAGCCAATGCCGAGCTGGTCCTTTGAGTTTTAGTGGGAGGTACTTGATGGCATGTAGATCGTCACCGCGAGCCATGTGGATGTGAAGGAGGAAATCCTCAATCCATATAGCGGGATCTGTTGTGCCGTCATATGATTCGATATTTACGGGTTTGAAACCCTCCGTGAATTCATGATTCATAACTTCATCAGTGAAGCATAGGGGGTGTGCGGCGCCTCTGTGCCAGGCTATATCCCGACGTAGTTCGTATGAGTCTTGTCTGCTGTATTCGGCCCGGCCGGATTTACTCTTGGTGTATCCGATGCGACGATCATCGTCCCGTGTGGGTGCACGTGCTCGTGTCCCGTATATTGACCTAGCGATTTTGGCCTTACTGTCCAAGATGTCTCGCAGGTCCTCTGTGTTTCCCCAGGCCTTAGTATTTTTGACTGAGTGGCGACGGGGTGCGGTCTGAACTTTAGGCTGAAACGCCTCTCTGGCTCGGCCGCGTAGTGGCCGGTCAGCCGCATCGTACACTGGTGAATGAGGTTTCAATGCTTCCTCCTCGAGGTGAGGTAGCAACCTGCGTTTTGGGTAACTCTTGGACGGGCGCTCGAGTTCATGCTCCTTGGCCGCAAGGACTTCGGTCCATCTGTCTACTAGCAAGTCTTGATCAGCTTGAAGCTGTTGTTGTTTCTTCTTTAGGCTACTTGCCGTGGCCATAAGCCAGCGCTTGAAGCGCTCTTGCTCGACGGGGTCCTCATGCACGATAAACTCGTCGCCGCCAAGGCTCGCCTCGTCTTCGAAGAGAGGCATGTAATTGTCCTCCTTCGGTTCTCCATCTGCTGCCTGCTCTGGGGGGCTAGCTTGTTCGTCCTCTAGCTCTGCACCATGCTAGAGGGGATTGTTGTTGTCTTCGGCGCTATCCGAAGTGTTATTATCTCCTATGCCGGTATCACTGATCTTGCTATGGCGGGACTTAGAGCGGCGCCGCTGACGTTGGTGCTTGGGTTGCTTCTTGGAGGGGTCATCCTCCACTTTCTCGTTGCCATTGGCTTCTTTGGGGGTGTCCACTATGTATATATCATATGATGAGGTGGCGGTCCAGTGCCCCGAGGGCGGTGGATCCTGTTCGTCTCCAGCCTCGTCGTCCATACCGTCGAAGTCTTCGGAGCCGAAGTCGAGCATGTTGGTTAAGTCGTCGACAGTGGCTACTAAGTGGGTGATGGGTGGGCAGTGAATTTCTTCGTCGTCTGCATCCCATTCTAGCCGGACCTAGTTCAGCCAAGGTTCTCCTCACAGGGAGAGAGACCTTAATGAATTTAGCACATCCCCGAAGGGTGAGTGCTGAAAGATGTCCGCGGAGGTGAACTCCATGATCGGCGCCCAGTCGGACTCGACGGGCACGGATATGAGCGGCTCGGAGTCCGTGGCCGGAGATGAATCCAGTGGTTTTGCAACACGGCTCTCATAAGGGGTGAAGTCAGTATCCGGCTCTATCTCCACTGGGAGTGCGGCCTCCATGGCGTGGTCCATCCCTCCGCTCTTGGATGGCACGACTTGCTCCGGATTGATGGACGGATTAGCTGTGGATGCGATCTCCCGAACACTGTCCGATGGTAGAGTTACGTCATGGTCGTCAAGACTGTATGGCGCGTCCGACATGGGCCGAAATTCGTCGAAGATCAAGTCTCCGTGGATGTCGGCCGTGTAGTTCAAGTTTCCAAACTTGACCTGATGGCCAGGTGCATAGCTCTCAATCTGCTCCAGATGGCCAAGCGAATTGGCCCACAGTGCAAAGCCGCCGAATATGAAGATCTATCCGGGGAGGAAAGCCTCACCCAGGACTGCATCGCTAGCGATTATCGAAGGAGCCATCAAGCCTTATGGTGACAACACAGTGGAACTCTCAATGAAAGCACCAATGTCGGTGTCAAAACCGGTGGATCTCGGGTAGGGGGTCCCGAACTGTGCGTCTAAGGTGGATGGTAACAGGAGGCAGGGGACACGATGTTTACCCAGGTTCGGGCCCTCTTGATGGAGGTAAAACCCTATGTCCTGCTTGATTGTTCTTGATGATATGAGTATTACAAGAGTTGATCTACCACGAGATCAGAGAGGCTAAACCCTAGAAGCTAGCCTATGGTATGATTGTATGTTGTCCTACGGACTAAAACCCTCCGGTTTATATAGACACCGGAGGGGGCTATGGTTACACAAGGTTGGTTACAAAGGAGGAGATATACATATCCGTATTGCCTAGCTTGCCTTCCACGCCAAGTAGAGTCCCATCCGGACACGGGACGAAGTCTTCAATATTGTATCTTAATAGTCCAACAGTCCGACCAAAGGATATAGTCCGGCTGTCCGGAGACCCCCTAATCCAGGACTCCCTTAGGCATCTTCCTCCAAATTTATTTTGTGTTGACACAGAGTGGGACTAATGCCCTTAAGATCATCAAGAGTATATCCAATAGCAGCATGGTGCTTCTTCAGAGTTTTCAATAATCTCTCTTCTTCATGCTCTGAAAGGTTATCACTAATAATAACATGATATATCTCTTTCTCATCAAGATAAGCATATTTAAGAGTATCAGGTAACGGTTTGAGCTCAAACACAGGATTACCCTTGGGTGGAGGAGGATCACCTAGGATTTCAACACGGAAATTGTGTTTCAGGATGGGTTCCTGTTTAAATAATACTTCATCTATTTCCCTTCTTTCATTCATAAACATATCATTTTCATGGTCTAGCAAATATTGTTCTAAAGGATCACTAGGAGGCACAACAATAGAAGCAAGGCCAATAATTTCATCCTTACTAGGCAATTCCTCTTCACGGTGTTGTCTACGAAATTTAGAGAAATTAAATTCATGAGACATATCACCTAAACCAATAGTAACAACATCCTTTTGCAATCTATATTAGCATTAACTGTGTTCAAGAAGGGTCTACCAAAAATAATGGGACAAAAGCTATCTTGTGGGGAGCCAAGAACAAGAAAATCAGCAAGATATTTAGTTTCCCCACACAAGACTTCAACATCTCTAACAATTCCCATTGGTGAAATAGTATCTCTATTGGCAAGTTTAATTGTGATGTCAATATCTTCTAACTCAGCGGGTGCAATGTCATGCATAATTTCTTTGTATAAGTCAAAAGGTATTGCACTAGCACTAGCACCCATATCACATAAGCCATGATAACAATGATCTCCTATTTTAACAGAAATAATAGGCATGCCTACCACAAGTCTATGTTTATCTTTAGCACAAGGTTTAGCAATTCTAGCTGTCTCATCACGGAAATGAATAACATGCCCATCAATATTATCAGACAAGAGATCTTTAACAATAGCAATATTAGGTTCAACTTTAATTCTCAGGAGGTGTATAGGTTCTAATATTGCTTTTACGAACCACAGTTGAAGCTTTAGCATGATCTTTTATCCTAACAGGAAAAGGTGGTTTCTCAACATAAGCAGTAGGAACAATATGATCATTATAAGTGATAGTCTTTTCTTCAACTTTAATAGGTGCATCTACTTTTACTTCTATGGGAGGATGATATTTAAACCACTTCTCCTTAGGGAGATCAATGTGAGCAGCAAAATATTCACACAAAGAGGCTACTATCTCAGAGTGAAGTCCATATTTAGTGCTAAATTTACGGAAAACATCAGTATCCATAAAAGATTTAACACAATCATACTTAGATGTCATACCTGACTCCTTACCTTCATCGAGGTCCCAATCTTCAGAGTTGCGTTTAATTCTTTCCAATAAATCCCATTTGAATTCAATAGTCTTCATCATAAAAGAGCCAGCACAAGAAGTATCGAGCATGGTGCGATTGTTATCAGAAAGCCGAGCATAAATTTTTTGAATAATCATTTCTCTAGAGAGCTCATGATGGGGGCATGAATATAACATTGATTTAAGCCCCCCCCCAAGCTTGAGCGATGCTTTCTCCTTCACGAGGCCAGAAATTATATATATAATTGCGATCACGATGAACAAGATGCATAGGATAAAACTTCTGATGAAATTCCAATTTCAATCGCTTGTAGTTCCATGACCCCATATCATCACATAGCCTATAGCATGTCAATGCATCTCCCTTCAAAGATAAAGGGAATACCTTCTTCTTAATAACATCTCCGGGCACACCTGCAAGCTTAAATAATCCACAAACTTCATCCACATATATTAGGTGCTCATCAGGATGATTTGTTCCATCTCCTGCAAAAGTATTAGGTAGCAGTTTTTCTAACATACCCGAAGGAATTTCAAAGCAGACATTTTCATTTTCAATAGGTTCAGTAGGTTGAGGAGCAACTCTTTGCTCTACTGGTCGGGGTGAAGATACCCCGAACAAGCCCCTCAGAGGATTACTTTCCATAGTAACAAGTGACAGTAAATTTCAGCACACTATATAAATTTTTCCTTACCAAATTCCACCTACCAAAGGCGCTTCACTCCCCGGCAACAGAGCCAAAAAAGAGTCTTGATGACCCACAAGTATAGGGGATCTATCATAGTCCTTTCGATAAGTAAGAGTGTCGAACCCAACGAGGAGCAGAAGGAAATGATAAGCAGTTTTCAGCAAGGTATTCTCTGCAAGCACTGAAATTATAGGTAACATATAGTTTTGTGATAAGATAATTGGTAACGAGCAACAAGTAACAAAAGTAAATAAAGTGCGGCAAGGTGGCCCAATCCTTTTTGTAGAAAAGAACAAGCTTGGACAAAATCTTATATGATGTAGAGCGCTCCCGAGGACACATGGGAATATCGTCAAGCTAGTTTTCATCACGTTCATATGATTCGCGTTCGGTGCTTTGATAATTTGGTATGTGGGTGGACCGGTGCTTGGGTGCTGTCCTTAATTGGACAAGCATCCCACTTATGATTAACCTCTATTGCAAGCATCCGTAACTACAACAGAAGTATTAAGGTAAACCTAACTATAGCATGAAACATGTGGATCCAAATCAGCCCCTTACGAAGCAACACATAAACTAGGGTTTAAGCTTCTGTCACTCTAGCAACCCATCATCTACTTATTACTTCCCAATGCCTTCCTCTAGGCCCAAATAATGGTGAAGTGTCATGTAGTCGACGTTCACATAACACCACTAGAGGAGAGACAACATACATCTCATCAAAATATCGAACGAATACCAAATTCACATGACTACTAATAGCAAGACTTCTCCCATGTCCTCAGGAACAAACGTAACTACTCACAAAGCATATTCATGTTCATAATCAGAGGGGTATTAATGTGCATATAGGATTTGAACATATGATCTTCCACCAAATAAACCAACTAGCATCAACTACAAGGAGTAATTAACACTACTAGCAACCCACAGGTACTAATCCCGGACTTGGAGACAAGAACTGGATACAAGAGATGAACTAGGGTTTTGAGAGGAGATGGTGCTGGTGAAGATGTTGATGGAGATTGCCCTCTCCCAATGTGAGGAGCGTTGATGATGATGATGGCGATGATTTCCCCCTCCCGGAGGGAAGTTTCCCCGGCAGAACAGCTCCACCAGAGCCCTAGATTGGTTCCGCCAAGGTTCCGCCTCGTGGCGGCGGAGTCTCGTCCCGAACGATGGCTTATGATTTTTTCCTCATCGAAAGACTTCATATAGCAGAAGATGGACATCGGAGGGCCACCAGGGGGCCCACGAGGTAGGGGGCGCCCCCAGGGGGTAGGGCGTGCCCCCACCCTCGTGGGCAGGGTGTGGCCCCCTGGTGAACTTCTTGCGCTCAGTATATTTTATATATTCTGAAAATGACTTCCGTGAAGTTTCAGGACTTTTGGAGCTGTGCAGAATAGGTCTCTAATATTTGCTCCATTTCCAGCCCCGAATCCCAGCTGCCGACATTCTCCCTCTTTATGTAAACCTTGTAAAATAAGAGAGAATAGGCACAAGTATTGTGACATAATGTGTAATAACAACCCATAATGCAATAAATATCGATATAAAAGCATGATGCAAAATGGACGTATCAAGTGTCCTTCGTATACAAAAACCTCGAGGAGTTCTTTCCGGGATACATATTACCATTGATAAATACTACTCTTTGATTTGGCTAACCATGCTTTGATTTCGAGCTGCTGGTGTTTACTCTTGAAGTTTGTGGTATATGTTTCTAAGATGCCCTGATGGGTTGAACCTATGCCTTCCTTAATCTGTGGGAATCCGAGAATTTTTCACGAGTCATACTCTTCTGGTGTTTTGCCAGATAAAATCTCAATACTACAACTTCTTCCAAACGAGAAGTGAATGAAAGTTTATGCATTGGAAAAGTGGGAGTCGACCTTGAACTTTCTGTTCATGCCCACGGACATGATGTGGAACTTATCATGCCAACTTCTTGCAAGAATATTTAATCATCCGAGTAATTCTTTCGGTGTAGTAAATTGGATACCTTTCATTTATGGTTCCAACCATGCTAACCATATTCAATACATCTGAAAGGAAACCATTCCATTGCCTCATCTATTATGACAAGATTAATGTATCTGCTATTGCAAGTCAACACTCCAGTTCAGTTTCTATTCTGATCTGCCTTCGAGTATTACCCCCTGGTATCTCGAGAATACCACGGAACTACATAACTTCTTATGAGTTCTTCATCAACTATTATTCTTGCCGATTCCATTTTTCCAATGGGTTCTGAGTTGTTAAAACCCCTCAAGGACACCGACAACTGAATCGAGTCCGCACTGCGATTCAACAACTATTAGTAATCTTCATTGCTTACAAGTTTGTAACCAATTGCTTCATTCCTAGCCTGATTGACTATATCATTATTGTGCTAATTTTTAACTGTGCTACCTGGTCCTTTTTCACGGAGCACAATTTTCGACGATGAGCTAATCTTACATCAATCTTCCTTGTCTTATCGTTTCACCTCGAGCATCAAGCTTGATTCCGAGTTGGTGTCGTATCCGTGGTTCCAATAATCTTTCGCTGCATTAGTCCGGTTGCTTGATGTAGCCGCTGTTCAATTGCTTCTTCATGGAGCCTCTCGACAAAATTTGTCATGATCATCATCAACATTCTGAGCTCTTCCAGGATATCAATTGAATTCGTGATGAGAAATACCATCCTTGCCCTTGATGATTTGTGTCGGTGTCAAAACCGACGGATCTCGGGTAGGGGGTCCCGAACTATGCGTCTAAGGCAGATGGTAACAGGAGGCAGGGGACACGATGTTACCCAGGTTCGGGCCCTCTTGATGGAGGTAATACCCTACGTCCTGCTTGATTGTTCTTGATGATATGAGTATTACAAGACTTGATCTACCACGAGATCGTAGAGGCTAAACCCTAGAAGCTAGCCTATGGTATGATTGTATGTTGTCCTACGGACTAAGCCCTCCGGTTTATATAGACACCGGAGGGGGCTAGGGTTACACAAAGTCGGTTACAAGGGAGGAGATCTACATATCCGTATTGCCAAGATTTCCTTCCACGCCAAGGAAAGTCCCATCCGGACACGGGACGAAGTCTTCAATCTTGTATCTTCATAGTCCAACAGTCCGGCCAAAGGATATAGTTTGGCTGTCCGAAGACCCCCTAATCCAGGACTCCCTCAATAGCCCCTGAACCAGGCTTCAATGACGATGAGTCCGGCGCGCAGTTTCGTCTTCGGCATTGCAAGGCGGGTTCCTCTCCAAATTCTGAATATCTGCTGAGTAGTGTCCGGCTCCCCATAAATGTTGCACTTCTTGGCTTCTGCGCCCAATAAGGGCTATCTTCCACATGTCAAGAGAATGCGAGGAGCCAGGGCATTTTTACATTCGCCACCCTAGCCATGTAAATAAACTGTCTACTATAGGGACAGGGATTCTTAGATCCAAACCACACCATCCTCCCACAACGAGTTTCACTACAAAAAAAGACACATCCATGACATTTGGGCCGAACGAAATTTTTTTCTATCAGACATATGACACTTCTATGACGATAATTGTGACAAAACCCTGTATCATCATAGATGTGGTGGGCTCCTACTTCTATGACAAAAAATCATGACAGAAAATGGGCTTTTCGTCCTGGGCGGGCCGGAGACGCAACTGCATGACATTCTTTGGGCCGTCCATGACGGAAAAAACCGTGGTAGAAGCGAGGGGGAGGAAAATTTCGAGGAGTTCCCGATCACGGTGGGAGGTCGGGGGCCGAGTGATGCGCGTTTCTCTCGTACACGTACGCGCGTGTGTGCGAGGCGTTGGCTCTAACTGAACCCAAGCGATTGCACTGCAGGCTACGCGTTACTGAACCCGAGCGATCGATCGATGGCTGTTAACTGAACCCGATCGAGCGATTCCTTCGCTACTGCTGCTAACTGAAGCCGATCGATGCTGCCTATGGATGAACAGTGAGCGTTGCAGGGGGGTTGGATGAACAATTCTCAGTGGAGGTGGATGAACAGGACCTGTGGTGTTGCCTGTGGATGAACAGGACCCCGATCGATCGAGCCGGTTGGGGCTGGATGAACAGGACCTCGTGGAGGGCTGGATGAACAGGACCACCCCGTGGAGGGTAGGATGAACAGTAGACGGTGGAGGGCAGGATGAACAGTAGCCCGTGGAGGGGTGGTTGAATAGTAGCCCGTGGAGAGGGCTGGTTGAACAGTAGCCGGTGGAGTAGCGCGCGGTAGAGGCTGGATGAACAGGAGCCCGTGGATGAACAGTAGCAGGTGGAGGCTGGAGGAGGTCGACGGTGGATGAACAGTAGCTCGTGGAGGCTGGAGGGGGTCGACGGTGGAGATGAACAGTATCCCGTGGAGTCCCGTTTTGCGGTACGCCACACCCCTCCCGATGAACAGGACCCCCGTTTCGACCATAGCGCTCCAACACAATTCCGTTTCCTCCGTTTTGCGGTACGCCACACCCCTCCTGATGAACAGGACCCCCATTTCAACTGTAGGAGGTCCGTTTCCTCCGTTTTACGGTACGCCAGACCCCTCCCGATGAACATGATCCCGTTTCGAACGTGGCCGGTTGAACACAAGGCCGTTTCCTCCGTTCGGCGGTACGCCAGGCCTCGTTTCCATCGCCTGTTCCGTCCAAGCCCTCCCGATGAACACGACGCATTCCGTTGCCTCCCCATGAACACGACGCATTCCGTTGCCTCCCCATGAACACGACGACGACACTGTTTCTCCGTTCCGACCCAGCCATGTACACGAGCCCTGGCCATACGTATGCGCGAGTAGGCGTTCGAGATCCCGCCCGTATGTACACATACGTGGCCGTATTTTCTTTCTTGCACCCTGACCGCTGTACGTACGTGTACATGCTACGTGCGCGCCTCTACTACGACACGTGCGCCCCTCTACATCGACCAGTATATATGTACGTACACGTTTGCGACCAGAATGACAACGCTACGTACGCTTCGACCAGGTGGGTCCCGACTGTCTTGCACTTCCTTGCGTGCGAAGATGTAGCTGGTGGGTGCTAGCAGTCAGGGGCAAACTTATTTTTCGCGAAATACGGTGGCCCCTCTGGTGGGTCCCCGCTGTCAGGTGGAGGAATAATTATTTCGCGCGTAATAAGGAGGCACTTCCTTGCTACGGCCGTGGACCCAGCTATCAGCGTCTCCACGCACAGTACTCTTCCGATGGAAGTCGGTCGTTGACCACATTGACCACGCTGCGCCGAGAGCCCCACGGCGGTGGACGATGGCGAGGCCTAGGAAGGGGACGACGCGGAGCTGGGGAAGACGCGGGAGTGGAAGCCCGCGCGGAGAGGAGTATGAGGGTTCACTGGTTCGGCTGCGGTGTGAGGCTGCCGTCGCCGTAGGGCCTGACCAGCGGTGGGAATAGTACGGGCGGTGAGGCCTCCGCGGCAGCACAGCCGGCCATGGGAGGCAGGAGCATGCGGCACGACCGGCGCTGCTTTGGGCGGCTGGAGCAAGAAGACCAGAGGTTGAAGAAGCACAACGGCCGTTGGATGGACATCGTACGATCAGTGGAGCTAGAATCGTTCATATTGACTAAGTTGACAAAGCCCTTCGTCCCCATCAACTTAGTAGGCCCACAAGTCAGCCTCCCACCAAGGAGGGTCCCAGCTAGCCGGGGGAGTATTCATTTTTTGTGCGTAATAAGGAGGCACTTCCGATGGGTCCGAGCTGACAGCGGGGGGAACGTTTTTTCATGAAATACGGTGGCCCGTCCGGTGGGTCCCAGCAGTCAGGGGGAAACGATTTTTTTCGCAAAATACTGGTGGCCCGTCCGGTGGGTCCCCACTGTCAGGTGGAGGAATAATTATTTTGCGCGTAATAAGGAGGCACTTCCTTGCGGCTGCCGTGGACCCAGCTGTCAGCCTCTCCACGTGCAGTACCCTTCTGATGGAAGTCGGTCGTTGACCACATTGACCATGCCGCGCCGAGAGCACCACGGCGGGGGACGACGGCGAGGCATAGGAAGGGGACGACACGGAGCCGGGGAGGACGCGGCAGTGGATGCCCACGCAGAGAGGAGTACGAGCGTTCACCGGTTCGGCTGCGGTGTGAGGCTGCCGTCGCCGTAGAATAACAGGGGGTGTGGGTGAGTAGAGGGATGCCCTGGCCAGCGGTGGGAGTAGTAGGGGGCGCTGAGGCCTGCGCGATAACACAGCCGGCCACGGGAGGTGGGAATAGGCGGTCCCGCCGGCGCTGCTTTGACGGCTGGAGCAAGAAGATCAGAGATTGAAGAAACACGACGGCCGTTGGATTGACATCCAACGGTTACGTCTGCTAGAATCGTTTGTTGACGTATATAATAACTAAAAAAATCTTGCATACGCGTCAACTAAACAGGCCCACAAGCCAGGCCACTCCCTCTTTTTTTAATAATTTATATATAGCTCATGGCAACTTCTTATGCAATTTATTGCAGTCGTTTTTTTGGTTGGCTAGGGCCAATTTCGCATATTTCTGTGGGTTCCAAACTATTTTTAATACCGAAATGTCCAGCCAGATTTAAAGTACTTTGAAGATATATTTAAATTATGTTAATGCCCAGTGAAATAGGAATATGAAAATGTAATAAAATTCAGAAATTATAAAGTAATTGCCAATTTGTCATCTGTTTTTATATTTACAACCCATTTCATATTACTTTCAAGATTTGCACGCGTCTTGAAAGAGTTGCAGCCCATCAGGGCATAGAAAAATAAGTAGGCCTGGATTGGGTATTCTTCAGAAAAAATAAACTGGGCTCATTTTCACAAAGAAAAAATAGCTGGGCTGGTCACATGGTGAACATAAAATATAAGCCTGGGCTAGACGGGCCACAGCCCAGTTCAAACCCTGCTCCGTCTCAACAATACCAAACAAAAAAAATACTGCTCGAGTAGCTACGTCCCAGGTGTCAGCCGATCTTGTGATGTTCTCTTGTCTATTGACTATATACGCTCCCAATGTCGTGGGTCCCAGATGTCAGGAAAACACTAGGAGGATGCATTTTATTTTTCCATACGCTGATGTGGTGGGCCCTACTATCATCCTCTTCATGTACTTCTGCCGATTCCTGTTGTTTGTTGACCATGTTGACAACGCGAGAGGGCGGCGCCGCGGCAAGCGCACCAAAGCCCGCGGAGGACGTCGGCGTTAACGATTTAGGAGACGGTGGGGCGGCGATGCGTGCGCTGAGGCGTAGCTAGCCGTGGGAGGCGGAAGCAGGCGGCCCCGCCGGCGCTGGTTTGGTTTTGGCGGCTGGAGGAAGACAAGACTGAAGAAACACGATAGACTGTAGTACTTAACAACCTTAACTGAAACCAGCAGGGGCACTTAACAACCAAAGCTGAAGGCAGTATGAGTACTTATACAGGTTCAACCGTACAAAGCACGCCTCGAACAGTGCTACTTCGCCTACAGTTAACCAAGGGTGAGGCCGCCAAGCCCCAGGACAAGGCCCAGGCGCCACCCCGCGCATCCACAACCTTTTGAAAGCGGCTCCATCTCGCAATGTCGTCAATAAACAGGATATTCGCTTTAGAGCCATGGAAAAGCATGAACATAATCTTCTGTCCTATTCTCCAAGATGGACGGGCCTTCATTATTTGAGACCACCCATGAATACGTATCTTTTCACCTCCAAGGGGAATTGAGTAGGTCGACATAAACATCATGTTGTGACCAAGCGCAGGTCTGACCCGACCATGGTGAGGCATCTGTATAGGAACAATAGAACTCGGCAGTTCCTGTTTCAAGAAGATCACAACTGTAAAACTATGTATAAGAAATAGTTTATGAACAACATATATAACAGAAAACAGCTCGTACCATAAGTTTCTCGACACAGTTGGACCTGTTCAACGAGTGCAGCAGTGGCACACATATCCCACGTGGCCTTCCACCATTGAAACGCCCCATAAGGACCTCAAGAAGATCAATAAAGTGTAGGAACTTGTGGATGTCGATCCAGTCAACTTCAGTGCCATTAGTAACAGCCGAGTTATTACGGAGTAACAAACGAGCAGACTGCTTTACTCTGAAAAAACCTACATGTGCCACCAATTATAAGAAAATATTAATTAGAAGTAGCATCTTCGTGAGAGATTCGTTGCTACTTCTAAAGTTAAATTGTGATCAGTTAGACAGAATAGGTGGATCAAGAAGTAATCGAGGCAACAAGCACGAACTAGATACAAAACTAACATGGATGAACAATTGGAACGATGTCGGGGTGGAAGATTGCAGTGAATATGAGACCAGGTTCTGCTATTTCCATCAACATTCGTGCGCCAACTTTGAGTCCGTAACACTTGAGAAAGTTTATCCAAGTTCGGCCATAAAAAAAGCAGCGATCTTCTTGGTTCATGAACCCAACTCGAAACTTATATCCATGGCTTGTCTTCACTGTGACCATTAAACTAGTGTATTCAGTTATGGCAAGGCCGAGCATCTTGAGTACATGTGTTCTGGCAGAGCAAATAATACACTGCAGGAAAAATAATATGAGAACACAGCATGTTCAAAAAACCCCACCCACCCGGATAGAAAAGAGGATTCTAGGAACATACTGTGCGCGTTTCAAAATGCTGTGTTAGGATGAGAAGGAACAAGTGTGGCGTCTCGCCAAGGGCGTAGAAACCTGTAGGGTACTTGCACTTTGGGCACTACAAATGAAACACACTAGATTCAGTAGGAAGAAAAATGCATCAACGGCGGCGGCTGTCATCCTAGGATTACCTGCGACCAAGGGACTTGGGTTTATCGGGGATGGATGAAGAATTTGTACCTGGTTCTCCATGAGAAAACCCTATGCAATCGCCGAGAGGGGGTTTTCTCTGAACAAGCAGACGAGGGAGAAAGGGATTCAGGCCCAGTGAAATATTGCCGCTTCGTTCGTCCAGCTTACTGCCAAAGCTGGAAAGGGGGGTTGTGATTTGACGGCTCATTGGGCATTACTGCGGCGCTACGACTGGGGTGTGTCTACCGTGAAGTTGTGCACTCTAATTTATGCATATGGCACGTGGACCCCATTGCCAGTTGCCCCACATATCAGCGAAAGGAAGTAGAAAGACAGGAGTAACTAGCTACACATAAATATATTTTTTGACAGAGAGATACTCCCTCTGTAAAGAAATATACAAATCTTTTATATCACAGGCTCACCTTGCCGAGAAAAATACTCCCTCTTCAACGCACGAGCATTATGGGGGTTCAGCTGAGAATATAATACTCATATGTTTTTTTGAGGGGTAAAAGCTACTTTATTGAAGATTAACAGCCATAGGTATACAAATAATTTCAGGGGTTCCTGTGAGCCAAAGATGGCGTCCACAGGGCAAAGAAGTAGCAGCTTTTGCGAGCACATGTGCTTCAACATTACACTCGCGTTTTTCATGTATGATCTCCATGGTTTGGAACATATTCTTCTTCATCTTGATCTCGTCCATAAGAACTTTGCTGGGCCCCAAGTATGCCTCTCCGATATGCTTGACTATTGCTGAACAATCGGTGCTAATCTGAACTTGTTGCAGGTTTAAGTCAAGAGCCAGAGATAGCCCCTCGCAACATGCCATTGCCTCTAGGATCTCTGTATCAGTAACACTTTGCACACCAGTGCCGATGCTCCAAGGAAGAAGCCTGTATGATCCCGACTCACAACTGCCAGGGCTCCCCTTTCACCATTGCGAGATAACGCAGCATCAACATTCATCTTCGCCCAACCCACAGCAGGAGGAGGACGCCACTTCTGCACTGAGCTAGTGCTTCTTGAAACCAGGTTCTGGACTTTGGGCCGCAGTCTGACCCTGCATGTTTGGGGGCCCATGTATTCTACCTCAGCGCTTTTCATATTGCAATCGATCGGTATGGCGCTGGTTTTAGATGCTGTCGCAAGGCGAATACACAAAATTGAATAAAGCATGGCAGCTGTTGGAATGAAATCGAACGACAGTTCCTAACCAACAATCAGAGTTGCAATTCTATCAACGATATACCATGTGATAAATAATACTATCGTACTACTTATACACACAGGACACTTGTTTCACCATGCCAGAATATTACATCAAAATCTCTCGGAGGATAGATCAGTTAGGCAGTTGCGTGCTGCTTCTGAAGAATTTAAAAGTTGATTTGGACCAGCTCTCCTTGCCGAGACAGTTCGATTTTGACATCATCCCCTACCGCAAGATATGATTTAGATTTCAACCCTGACCATCCTTTAGCATCAATCATCATGATACCATCCTTTGTGCTTACGATATATTGAGTAGGTTCATTCACACCAAGGCTGCGCATGGTAAGAGAAACTTGGCCGCGATCGCCCAGATTGTTGAACGACTCCCTCATTGCTCTAGGAATTCTCTGTTTGCAAACAACAAGACATGCCCAAACAGTTAGATCAACACAGTGAATCATGTGAAACAACATGGAAAGAAAAAAGAACGAAGCACTTGGGCGGCCAATGCTTACCAAGAAGGTGGACATGTCGGTTTTTGTAAGGACTTTGGTATATGAAGTGCAAACTGCAGCCCCAGTCCGTTGCCGGTGTAACTGCACAGGCCGGAGCAGATGTAAGTGCAAGTGTTGGTGCAGGTGCCGAAGCCGCTGCTGCTATCGGAGATGGTGCTCCTTGTAGAGCTGGTGCCGGTGTCGGAGCAGGTGCCGGTGTCGATGCCCGATCCTCTGGTAGATCAGACTGATCCGCTGACGCGGTCGGTGCCCAATCCTCAGCTGGATCAGACTGAGCTGCTGCCGCTGACAGTGCTAGAGCAACTGTCGGTGCTCGATCCGTGCGAGACAGCGGCGATCGCGTTTGGTCTGCTATGATCAGCTTTCTAACTTGACTAGGATCCGTGACCGTGATCCAGTCTTTTTCTTCATTTCTTTTAAATGCGAGATGGACTAATTGTGGCGTTTTTGTTAAACCAAACTACAGTTCATCATAGGGATTCAGCTTGTACTCAGACAACAGACTGATCCAAATTTTTCCAGTAATATAAGTGATGGACAGTGCCTTCATTACTGACACGACATAAGAAGTGAAACCTGCAAAAATAGCCATCATAGAGCAAACCAAACGGTTTATTGTGTGATGAATGGCACATGGCAAAACCTGCATCGTAAAATTGTAGGAAAAGAAAGAAAACATGACATTAAATCAATAAGATTTAGACAGTAAATCAATAAGATTTACTTGATGTGACACGAATGAATCCTTACCAGGAAATCACTATGTTGAAGTACTAAACAGAAGATTGATCGTTCAACTACGCGTGGCATGCAGGGGCCCTGCCTACTCCCACAAGCAGGACAGTCCAAAGGTCGTGACAAATCGTATGGACCGAACATCCATGGGGCTGGAAATCTTGGTGGGTGCGATAAACCTTGCAATGCATATAGATATTGGAGTGTAACTATAATTGATAGACCGTCCTCACAAAAAATATGATATGGATACTTCAAAATATAAGAACTGAATTGAGTGGACAGACATTAACATAGACCGTTCTCAGGACTAACCACACACCAAAAGCGGCAGTACTAATAAACAATACAGGGTTCACAAACACAAATCAAGTACTGAACAATAGTACTTACTACAGACAAGCAAAGTTGCACTAACTGAACTCTGTAGACTATTTTTTTCCACCGACCTACGGGATGAACCCCGCATAACTGACTAGGCCATGGACTTCGTGTGAGATGTCTACATGCACCATCACCATCTTGTCAACCTTGGAGAACCTAATAGAGTGGTCTTTCCACTCATAAACATGATGATGAAGACAGGCCGCATCAGATTTGTTGGGAAGCTTTAGAAGAACCACACCCTTCGTAATCGAAGGCACAACCAGGAAATTGTTGTGGTCAAGTACAACCTCGAGAACACGCCTGACAACAATGCTACAGGAAAACACTAGTTTAGGACACGTGGCGACAAGGACACAACAGCTGGATAGTTCAGCAGTAGAACTCATCATCAGGTCTTCCAGTTCACACGGCATGACTTTGAGAACTTCATCTCCACCGCAGACCTGGTTCTAATTCAAACAGAAACCATATTTTATTACTACCTCCGTTCAGAAATATAAGATGATTTTCGATATTATACTCCATATATGACTACATATACGCACAGAAATGAGTGAACAGAGACACTAGAACATGTCTTCAAAGGCATGAGAGCAGAGGGATTACATGCAATATCCATAACACAAGTTACTGAGGCAAATATACCCTCTTAAAAGGTAGCATTGATGTTCATAAAGTACTAGTTGAAAGTAATCTATGAGAAATCAGTGTCAACCTCTCGCATGTTTTGGTCAAAAGAGGAATTTAGAACCGTCATTTGGCACACAAAAATCACATGCAAGATCACCCAGAAAATTGTACTACTAGTACTAGTACTGCGTGTTAGATGAAAAAACACGATCAAGATCGAGAAAAAGATCGTCAAGAAGAGATATTACCTGGACTTGCTTAATGAGGGATCCCGGAGAGGGGGGCTTGGACAGGGCGATGGCTTTGAGCTTGTCTGCGGTAGTCTCGGCGGGGTGCTTGCGCTTCTTCGTACCATGAGCCTCGACGGTTTTGGCCGGAGCCATAGATATCACTTCGGCCGGTGCTCCAGCATCCATCAAGAAACTGTCAAATAGAAATAAAAGAAAAGAAACCATAATCACAAACCCAAAAGAAGAAAAGAGAGGGAGTTATAGGATCAATCTCGGGGTTGAAAGACCGGGCCTTGGCCAGAATCAACACCATTGATGCGCTCACCTTTCCTTCTTTGGGAGAGAAGAACAATGGCAGAAGCAGGTCGGGGTTTTCTTGAAGAAATGAGGAAAAAGATGAGGCAGAAGCGAGGGTTGGGTAGAGACGAAGCTGAGAGAGAAGAGTGAAATGATGGTTGCTTCGTCTGTCCAACTTACTGTTGGAAAGGAGGGGGTTTGTGATTTGATGGCTCATTGGGCATTACTGCGGCGCTTCGATCGGGGTAGTCTACCATCACTCTACTACGGAGTAATTTAGTGCATGGCTGGTGGACCCCGATGCTGGCTGTCCCACACGTCGGTGAAAATGAGTACTTTAGTGCATGGCTGGAGGAGGATCCGCATGGTAGAGCGTGTCCACTGTTTTTCAGAAGAAAAAAATGATTACAGCAAGCGTTTCCACTCTTACGACGGAGGAGAGTGAAACACGGCAGCCACTTGAACATACACAGTGCTCCTACTACTAGGCATGTGCAGTGGTTCATACGTCAGTACTACACAATCTTGTTGCTAGTGTAGTAAGATATGACGATAACAAATGATGTTGTGCGCATGTCAACTACTCCTATATGTAACATAGTACCACTTTTTCGACTGTCCGGTCGAGAATGGACGGTGAGATCAATGTTAACAGAACTAGGTCCACAACGCACGGAGAGTACGGTGCTACAGTACTCCACGAAACATGAACCACATGAAGCACGAATAGTGTTAGGCAGGGTGTATGAAGGGTGCACGGGATGGGAGCAAAAGTTCCCTTCTCGACCCACTTTTGGGTGTTTGGCAGAGTGCATGAAGGGTGCATGAGTCCACACTAGTATGTTGACAAAAATACACGAAGAGGAAACAACTATATTGAGATGAGAATGCAACCAAACACACCCACACGCTTTGTGCTACAGTGACTGATCTGCACCGTCTGAGTTTGATCCAACGGTCATGTTGCGCCGAGACATGGACATGCCCATGCAGAGGGTTTAGCCCGACAGCCGGCATCATCGCGCTGGCACGACGGTAGGCATCACGCAGCCGCAACACGTGCGTGGCAACTTGGTTCACCAAGTGGCTGAGGCGATCCTGTACCTCGTCACGATCGGCCCGCTTGCGCTCCAGCCGGCTCCCCTGACGGCCTATCGTATCTCCTGCTTTCTGCAGCAACGCCGCCGATGCCTCGAGCATCTTTGTGGTGGACGCCTGCCGCTTTTGAAGCTCTGTGAACTCCCGCACATAACGGAGGAGCATGGCACTCCTCTCCTCCTTGAGCTCACGGAGCTCCACGTCCTTGGCCCTGAGCTCCGCATCCTTGGCATGGAGCTCCTGTGTTAGGAGCCTCACCTCGGACTTCGTGATCTGCTGCGCCACCATGGCACCAGGTAGAAGCAATGGGGAGAGGAAGCAAAGGGGGCGAAACGGCTGAAAGGCAATGCAATCTACGGGAAGGCGGAGGGAGCGGGGAATCTTTTTGGTTTTCACCACGGTAAAACACCAGTCACGACTTTTCACATCAGGGAGCAGTGGGTACAGGCGGAGTCATCGTGACTAATTGCTGCCGCGCCTGCTCCCGTCAATCAAAAAATTAAAAATCCTGCCGCGCCTGCTCCCGTCAATCAAAAAATTAAAATCCTACCGCACCCAAACACCAGAGCAACGCCGCGGTGGATATTTAAATTTACCTGCTGGCAAGTAGATAAAAAAGGGGTGAAAAACCAAATGTGGCGGCGGCCTAGCTAATCGGTCGAACTAGCCCAACTAGCTAGCCATCGTGCTTCACTGATGTACTCGGCGGGAAAGGTGGCCTTTCATGATTTGATGACTCATTTACTTGCTTCGGCGCTATGACCGAGGAGCACCCAGAAAACGCGCGGTAGGGCGTCCCACGCCAGGAAGAATATATGCGTGCACCACCCGGGAGGATCCCGAAAGCGCGCGGTAGGGTGTGCCATGTCTCGGCACGGAGGAAAAATGTGCGTGTAAAAATATACTGTATCATACATAGTAGAGTACCTATGGTTCGACCTCAGGACCCAGCCAGTCGGTTGAAAACACCTCACTAGCCACACAGCTTCATCATGCAAACGTGGCACGGTGAGGATAGATGTGGTTAGCTCCGTCTAGACCAGCCACAACGTCTCTTGTTCTAGGCGATTCTTCTATTTTCCAAGTTTTTTTAGTTGTAATAACACCAGGGCAAGCTAGCGCCGCTCTTCGTGTGTGCTCGTGCAAAGGTTAGACGATGGAGAGAAGAGAGATTGAGATTGCAAACCTGGGACCCACCAGTAAGTGAGATAACGGTCATGCACGTGTTGACAAGGCACTCCCTCTACTCTACTCAACGCAAGTACTGTATAAAATCAAGTTATGGGACAAAGCCAACAACCGTTCATTTTTTCAGGCTATCGACTTACGCTTTGTAGTCCAGGTTGCCAGTTCGAATCTCGTATTTCAGATTTGTTAGTTTTAGGTCCAAATTTGATTAATGACAAGTCGGACCCCCGTGTGTTGTTCCGATATTTCAGTGTAGAATGGTTTTTTTGAACAAACACTTTGAGCGGTTAGACAAGTATCGGAACGAGTTACACATTTTTTTGCAAGTTTACATACAAAAATGACAGCAGCATAGAATATCACATCCACCCCGCAGCTTAGATACTATGGTGATACGAGTTTTTACACCGTTGGAAGTGAGATCCAATGGCTTGGGAGTAGTCTTTGTAATTATGCGCAATTTCCAAACTCTCCAAAGGTTTTTTTGCAAATAAAACATTCAAGCCTCGTGTGTGCCGCTGCATCTTCGATCCAACGGCTCCCCGGTGCTCATATTAGGTGCTCCCCGTAGCTTAATTACCCCCTACGGTGATTGGAGTAGTTGTGGGCCGAATGCTACGAAAATATAATCTAAACCGACCGGAATAAATGCCTACCCAAATTAATCCAAGGTTGGAGTGCCCCTCGCAATGTAAATAGCTCCGGCTTTGCGAGGGATGGAGAGGTAGTAGCTTCAATGCGTGGAAGATACAGTGTGAGAAAGCGAGGTCAATCGAGAGACATATAGATAGAGAGACAAAGTGAGTGTGGGCCGACATTCATTGAACAAATATATATGCTCTGGAGAGATATTGTCCAATTGAGCTTTTTGGCAAGGGTGAGGGCTGTAAGATAGAGCTTGAGAGATGATCCAGTCACAGACGTGTAGATATATTTTGTGCGTGAGAGGAAGCAAGGTCAACCGATCACATAGGGTCGCTGTGCGATCGAAAGAGTGATACAGGTTGGAGAGAGTGACCTAGATAGACGATGTGCGTGAGAGAGTATACAATGTGAATAGGTCGAATTGGGCTCAACATGGTGATATATCGTTTTTGTCCGAGAAAGAGCGAGGTCAATCGAGACATACGGAGAGAGAGAGAGAGAGATTGAGTAAGCGTGGCCCACCATGAGGTCAAAAGAGTGGTGGCGGCTTGGATGGACTGAGCTAGATAGACAATCTGCGTGAGAGAGTATAGAGTGTGTCGATCGAGGCCCGAACAGGGAGATATATCATTTGTGTGTGAAAGAAAACGAGGTTAAACAAGACTCAGATAAAGAGAGCGAGATTGAGCGAGTGTGGCCCGCCGTGTGGAAGAAAGAGTGAGACAGTCTCGAGGGAGTGACCTAGATATACAACGTGCATGCGTGCGCATGCACGAGAGGTTGGGGGGCTAGATAGGCAATGCATGTATTTAGCGCGAGAGGGTGAGAGGGAGAGGGGGGAGAGAGAGAGCTCGGCATGGGGTGCAATGGCGGGTGTGTGAGGTAAATACATTTGGTAATAGAGTGGAAAAGGGGGTTGTGTAGTTGAGAGACTAAGAGATCGAAACATGGAGAGAAAGAATGAACGTGTGTTGGAAACCGATAGCTTCCTAAGGTGGTTAGGAGAGGAAGATTGACCGATACAGGAAGTAAGTAGGGTTTGTGCGGGGGGGGGGGGGGGGCTAAAAACAACATTTGAATGTACATAGTACGAGACTTAATATCGATGTTTCAATTCGGTGTACATTGTAAGATTTGAACCGAGGACCAGGCATACGGGTAATTATTTTGAATTCGTGCCATACTAAGTTTCGGAAAGTTGACATTGACTCAGTTTTTTGCGCTATTTTGTAGGTCATATGTTTGAATCCATCCAAAAGTTTTCTCACTACCATGGTGTTCATCATATACATATGAATTTGTATTAAAAAAGTAGCATGGATACAGTGAAATGCGAAATCCACGTTAGAATTGGAGATCGCTACGTGACACACACTCTAATTCGAATAACTAACTACGTGACACACACTCTAATTCAAATAACTAATTATGTGACACACACTCTAATCCACGTTAGCGTGGGTATCGTTTCGATTTTTTTTTCAAATAACTCCTCATTAATTAATTTATAGTACTCCCTCTGTTCACTTTTATAAGACCTTCAAGACATTTCAGACAATGTGCAAAACAGTTCATTTTAAGTTGTCTGAAACGACTTACTAAAGTGAATGGATGGAGTATCTCGGTTCGAATGACTAATTATTGCAAGGAAAACACGGGCATGGTAATACATACAGATTCGTTTGCAAATGAAAGAAGATTTGTTTGCATTCTCAAATGTAGGCGCACCAGGCAAACCAGGGTCATGTCGGGGTGGACGCTGCTTCGGTGCCTTAAAGGCAACTGCCTTTGGGTCACTAACATGTGGGCCAGCCATCTGTTGGGCCCATATGTCATGGACACAAAGGCAGGTACCTTAAGGCACCGAAGCATAGTCCTGTCGGGGTGGTCGCGTGTGTCGGACGGACGCGTAGCACCCAGCCACCCACCCCCTCCCCCCCCCCAAAAAAAGGACGACGACAATATAAGTTCACGCTTCCACGTTTCGGATTGAAATATCTGGCGGCCCCAATTCCAGCCCTGCAAAATCTCTCTTCTCCACCATCCCCTTCCGCGCCCAGATTGCTCAACTCCCTAATTTGCCGCCAACCCTCGAATCGCCCCTCGTCTCGTCTATTTCCCCACCGTTCCCCACCTCTGTGCCGGACGACGACGAAGACGACGGTCGCGCTTCACCACCGCACCGGAGCTACCTCATCTACGCCCTCGTCCACCGCACCGGGTGGTCCACTGACAATGTCGGCCGCCGCAACCGACGTGCCTCACAGACACCCAGTTCCACCGCATCAGGTGCACTTCACCGACGCCGTCTCCCAGCTCACCGGGGCTACTTCACCGAGCACATCGTCGCACCTCCGCCTCCCGAGGCCGTTGGGGCTTCACCAACGGTCTCGTCCACCGCATCATAGCGCTCCGTTTCCACTCAAGATCTGCATCCGTGCGCGGCCAGCCAACGCCAGCGCATCACCCTCAACGGCTCTGAAGTGACCCGCACTCTAGCTAGGCGAGCATGCCCAAACGCCGGCCCGAACTAGGTATCCACACATCACTCCCTTGTGCACTGTTCCGACGATGTTTGGATATCATTTCACTGCTCTCTTAGCTTACACACCTATGCAACTCTGACCTTAACTCTTTTTTCTTCTGGAGATATCATCTGAAACAAGCAAATCCATATTTTAGTGAAGCATGACGGTGCTACGGGATCTGGTACACATCCTGCACACCCGTATAACCTTGTAAGTATCTGTCCTCCGGTACAACATCAAGGTCGATTCCTCTTATTTGATCAACCATTCGCCGTGTCAAAAATGCAGAGGGGGATGCAAGGAGCACAAGGCCTGCACAACCAAGCAAGTGGTAACATGGACTTGTACATGGAACATCCCAAGCGCAAGCAAAGCTGCAGTGAGCCTGTACAACGAGCTAGCGTAAGTCCCTGCATTTCATTTAATTCGTACTAGCATTCGTGTATGATTTGTGTGCAGTGGCCGATCCACGAATTCAAGTTACCAGGGGTGAACATTCAACTTAAAAATACAAAGGCACTTGCACTCCGGAAATCAACATAACTTGAGAAATGTGAAGCTTCATGCACTTTGAAAACCAGCTAATGATCCAAAGTAGTTCAGATTATAAACACTAAATGATGCAAGCACCAAAAAACACAAAATGCAACATGGTGTACAAGGACTACAAACATGGTCTGTACCTGCTTGAATTATTCGTTCTCTGGCTGAAAATATCGAAGTGTAATTGCACGTATAACCAGTGCGCAAACTGCATATCAATATATCTATCCTGCACAAGTATGCCAATAGTTTTAAACAACAGATTAGAAAAGTATTTATGCTATGTTGTCATGATACGGGGACTTTCTGGTAGATGGCCTCGGTGTTTCCACAAGCTATGAAAATGCACTATAATTTACTTGTCATCAATGCCTGCAAATCTCCGTCTCTCTCAACACAGTAGATCATCATTAGACACTAAATCCTTCAATGAGCTTGCAAAATGCTTGCATTAGATCCCTCATTAGACACTATATGTTCATCACCAGGAGCATGTAAAATATTTGCATCAAATCATTCATTAGCAGTCTGTTCATTAGACACTTCAGGCACAAGAACAACATGAGCTTGTATGTTTGCACCGGAAACTTGATTAGATACATGTCGGTGTCAAAACCGGCGGATCTCGGGTAGGGGGTCCCGAACTGTGCATCTAGGACGGATGGTAACAGGAGGCAGGGGACACAATGTTTTACCTAGGTTCGGGCCCTCTTGATGGAGGTAAAACCCTACGTCCTGCTTGATTAATATTGATGATATGGGTAGTACAAGAGTAGATCTACCACAAGATCGGAGAGGCTAAACCCTAGAAGCTAGCCTATGGTATGATTGTATGTTATGGTTGTTGTCCTACGGACTAAAACCCTTCGATTTATATAGACACCAGAGAGGGTTAGGGTTACACAAGGTTGGTTACAAAGGAGGAGATATCCATATCCGTATTGCCTAGCTTGCCTTCCACGCCAAGTAGAGTCCCATCCGGACACGAGACGAAGTCTTCAATCTTGTATCTTCATAGTCCAGCAGTCCGACCAAAGGATATAGTCCGGCTGTCCGGAGACCCCCTAATCCAGGACTCCCTCAGTAGCCCCTGAACCAGGCTTCAATGACGATGAGTCCGGCGCGCAGTATTGTCTTCGGCATTGCAAGGCGGGTTCCTTCTCCGAATACATCACAGAAGAATTTGAATATGAGGATAGTGTCCGACCCTGCAAAATAAGTTCCACATTCCACCATAGAGAGAATAATATTTTCGCAGATCTAATTTGCTGACTTGTCTTAACAGTATGATGTCATGTCATGGCCCGGTGATTATTCGAACCGTTCCCTTTAACCAGCCCCGCACATAACGCGAGGCAGTTTTTCGACACGTCTTGTCAAAGCAGAGATCGTGTCCCCTTATTATGGGATTCTCATCAATACGGGCGCGGGTAGCCCAACCGCGCCATCAATTGCAGCGCTTGGGGGATAAGCGAGTTTTACCAGGCAAGTCGGGACGCTTAGCTTCGTCCGCCCATATAAAGGGATAAGGATTCACCTTTCTATCCACGCCTTCTTCCTCCTTTGCTCATCCATTTTCGCACACTCGAGCTCTAGCGCCCAAGTCCACACTTCCCACCTCAACCTTCTCCAACCATGTCCGTGTTGGGGAACGTTGCAGAAAACAAAAATTTTCCTACGGTTCCACCAAGATCCATCTATGAGTTCATCTAGCAACGAGTGATTGGATGCATCTACGTACCTTGTAGATCGCGAGCGGAAGCGTTCAAAGAACGGGGATGAGGGAGTCGTACTCGACGTGATCCGAATCACTGGAGATCCTAGCGCCGAACGGACGGCACCTCCGCGTTCAACACACGTACGGTCAGCGTGACGTCTCCTTCTTCTTGATCCAGCAAGGGGCAAGGAGAGGTTGAGGAAGATGGCTCCAGCAGAAGCACGACGGCGTGGTGGTGATGGAGCTGCAGTACTCTGGCAGGGCTTCGCCAAGCTCTATGGAGGAGGAGGATGTGTTGGAGAGGGAGAGGGAGGCACCAAAGGCAAAGGTTAAGAGGTCCTCCACCCCCCCTATATATAGGGGGGCCTAGGGGGGGCACCGGCCCTAGGAGATGCAATCTCCTAGGGGGGCGGCGACCAAGGGGTGGGGGGCTTGCCCCCCAAGCAAGGGGGCGCCCCCCCCTTTAGGGTTTCCCCCACCCTAGGCGCATGGGCCCTAGGGGAAGTGGCTCCCCAGCCCACTTTGGGCTGGATCCCTTCCCACTTCAGCCCATGGGGCCCTCCGAGATAGGTGGCCCCACCCGGTGGACCCCCGGGACCCTTCCGGTGGTCCCGGTACAATACCAGTGACCCCGAAACTTGTCCCGACGGCCGAAATAGCACTTCCTATATATAATTCTTTACCTTCGGACCATTCCGGAACTCCTCGTGACGTCTGGGATCTCATCCGGGACTCCGAACAACATTCGGGTTACTGCATATACATATCCCTACAACCCTAGCGTCACCGAACCTTAAGTGTGTAGACCCTACGGGTTCGGGAGACATGTAGACATGACCGAGATTGCTCTCCGGTCAATAACCAACAGCAGGATCTGGATACCCATGTTGGCTCCCACATGCTCCTCGATGATCTCATCGGATGAACCACCATGTCGAGGATTCAAGCAACCCCGTATACAATTCCCTTTGTCAATCGGTATGCTACTTGCCCGAGATTCGATCGTCGGTATCCCAATACCTTGTTCAATCTCGTTACCGGCAAGTCACTTTACTCGTACCGTAATGCATGATCCCATGACCAGACACTTGGTCACTTTGAGCTCATAATGATGATGCATTACCGAGTGGGCCCAGTGATACCTCTCCGTCATACGGAGTGACAAATCCCAGTCTTGATCCGTGTCAACCCAACAGACACTTTCGGAGATACCCGTAGTATACCTTTATAGTCACCCAGTTACGTTGTGACGTTTGGTACACCCAAAGCACTCCTATGGCATCCGAGAGTTACACGATCTCATGGTCTAAGGAAAGGATACTTGACATTGGAAAAACTCTAGCAAACGAACTATACGATCTTGTGCTATGTTTAGGATTGGGTCTTGTCCATCACATCATTCTCCTAATGATGTGATCTCGTTATCAATGACATCCAATGTCCATAGTCAGGAAACCATGACTATCTGTTGATCAACGAGCTAGTCAACTAGAGGCTTACTAGGGACATGTTGGTGTCTATTATTCACACATGTATTACGATTTCCGAATAACACAATTATAGCATGAATAAAGACAATTATCATGAACAAGGAAATAAAATAATAATGCTTTTATTATTGCCTCTAGGGCATATTTCCAACAGTCTCCCACTTGCACTAGAGTAAATAATCTAGTTACATTGTGATGAATCAAACACCCATGGAATTCTGGTGTTGATCATGTTTTGCTCTAGGGAGAGGTTTAGTCAACGGATCTGCTACATTCAGGTCCGTATGTACTTTACAAATATCTATGTCTCTATCTTGAACATTTTCACGAATGGAGTTGAAGCGACGCTTGATGCGCCTGGTCTTCTTGTGAAACCTGGGCTTCTTGGCAAGTGCAATAGCTCCAGTGTTGTCACAGAAGAGTTTGATTGGCCCCGACGCATTGGGTATGACTCCTAGGTCGGTGATGAACTCCTTCACCCAAATTGCTTCATGTGCTGCCTCCGAGGCTGCCATGTACTCCGCTTCACATGTAGATCCCGCCACGACGCTCTGCTTGCAACTGCACCAGCTTACTGCCCCACCATTCAAAATATACACGTATCCGGTTTGTGACTTTGAGTCATCCAGATCTGTGTCGAAGCTAGCGTCGACGTAACCCTTTACGACAAGCTCTTCGTCACCTCCATAAACGAGAAACATTTCCTTAGTCCTTTTCAGGTACTTCAGGATATTCTTGACCGCTGTCCAGTGTTCCTTGCCGGGATTACTTTGGTACCTTCCTACAAAACTTACGGCAAGGTTTACATCAGGTCTAGTACACAGCATGGCATACATAATAGAACCTATGGCTGAGGCATAGGGGATGACACTCATCTCTTCTATATCTTCTGCCGTGGTCGGACATTGAGCTGAGCTCAATTTCACACCTTGCAACACAGGCAGGAACCCCTTCTTAGACTGATCCATATTGAACTTCTTCAATATCTTATCAAGGTATGTGCTTTGTGAAAGACCTATGAGGCGTCTTGATCTATCTCTATAGATCTTGATGCCTAATATATAAGCAGCTTCTCCAAGGTCCTTCATTGAAAAACTCTTATTCAAGTAGGCCTTAATGCTGTCCAAAAGTCCTATATCATTTCCCATCAAAAGTATGTCATCTACATATAATATGAGAAATGCTACAGAGCTCCCACTCACTTTCTTGTAAACACAGGCTTCTCCATAAGTCTCCGTAAACCCAAACGCTTTGATCATCTCATCAAAGCGAATGTTCCAACTCCGAGATGCTTGCACCAGTCCATAAATCGAGCGTTGGAGCTTGCACACCTTGTCAGCATTCTTAGGATCGACAAAACCTTCCGGCTGCATCATATACAATTCTTCCTTAAGGAAACCATTAAGGAATGCCGTTTTGACGTCCATTTGCCATATCTCATAATCATAGAATGCGGCAATTGCTAACATGATTCGGACGGACTTTAGCTTCGCTACCAGTGAGAAAGTCTCATCATAGTCAACCCCTTGAACTTGTCGATAACCCTTAGCGACAAGCCGAGCTTTATAGATGGTCACATTACCATCCGCGTCTGTCTTCTTCTTAAAGATCCATTTATTTTCTATGGCTCGCCGCTCAACAGGCAAGTCAGTCAAAGTCCATACTTCGTTTTCATACATGGATCCTATCTCGGATTTCATGGCTTCTAGCCATTTGTCGGAATCCGGGCCCGCCATCGCTTCTTCATAGTTCGAAGGTTCACCGTTGTCTAACAACATGATTTCCAAGACAGGGTTACCGTACCACTCTGGTGCGGAACGTGTCCTTGTGGACCTACGAATTTCAGTAGGAGCTTGATCGGAAGTATCTTGATCATCATTATTAACTTCCTCTCTAGTCGGTGCAGGCACCTCAGGAACATTTTCTTGAGTTGCGCCATTTTCCGGTTCAAGAGGTAATACTTCATCAAGTTCTACTTTCCTCCCACTTACTTCTTTCAAGAGAAACTCTTTCTCTAGAAAGGATCCATTCTTGGCAACAAAGATCTTGCCTTCGGATCTGAGGTAGAAGGTATACCCAATAGTTTCTTTAGGGTATCCTATGAAGACGCATTTTTCCAACTTGGGTTGGAGCTTTTCAGGTTGAAGTTTCTTGACATAAGCATCGCATCCCCAAACTTTTAGAAACGACAGCTTAGGTTTCTTCCCAAACCATAATTCATACGGTGTCGTCTCAATGGATTTCGACGGAGCCCTATTTAAAGTGAATGCGGCAGTCTCTAAAGCATAGCCCCAAAAAGATAGCGGTAAATCGGTAAGAGACATCATAGATCGCACCATATCTAATAGAGTGCGATTACGACGTTTGGACACACCATTACGCTGAGGTGTTCCAGGCGGCGTGAGTTGTGAAACTATTCCACATTTTCTTAAGTGTGTGCCAAATTCGTGACTCAAGTACTCTCCTCCACGATCTGATCGTAGGAACTTGATTTTTCTATCACGTTGATTCTCAACCTCACTCTGAAATTCCTTGAACTTTTCAAAGGTCTCAGACTTGTGTTTCATTAAATAGATATACCCATATCTACTCAAGTCATCAGTGAGGGTGAGAACATAACGATAGCCACCGCGAGCCTCAACACTCATTGGACCGCACACATCAGTATGTATGATTTCCAATAAGTTGGTCACTCGCTCCATTGTTCCTGAGAATGGAGTCTTGGTCATTTTACCCATGAGGCATGGTTCGCATGTGTCAAATGATTCGTAATTAAGAGACTCTAAAAGTCCATCTGCATGGAGCTTCTTCATGCGTTTGACACCTATGTGACCAAGGCGGCAGTGCCACAAGTATGTGGGACTATCATTATCAATCTTACATCTCTTGGTACTCACACTATGAATATGTGTAGCATTACGCTCGAGATTCATTAAGAATAAACCATTTACCATCGGAGCATGACCATAAAACATATCTCTCATATAAATAGAACAACCATTATTCTCGGATTTAAATGAGTAGCCATCTCGTATTAAACGAGATCCTGATACAATGTTCATGCTCAAAGCTGGTACTAAATAACAATTATTGAGGTTTAAAACTAACCCCGTAGGTAAATGTAGAGGTAGCGTGCCGACGGCGATCACATCGACCTTGGAACCATTCCCGACGCGCATCGTCACCTCGTCCTTCACCAGTCTCCGCTTATTCCGCAGCTCCTGCTTTGAGTTACAAATGTGAGCAACCGCACCGGTATCAAATACCCAGGAGCTACTACGAGTACTAGTAAGGTACACATCAATTACATGTATATCACATATACCTTTCGTGATGCCGGCCTTCTTGTCCACTAAGTATTTGGGGCAGTTCCGCTTCCAGTGACCACTTCCCTTGCAATAAAAACACTCAGTCTCGGGCTTGGGTCCATTCTTTGGCTTCTTCCCGACAGCTTGCTTGCCGGGCGCGGCAACTCCCTTGCCGTCCTTCTTGAAGGTTTTCTTACCCTTGCCTTTCTTGAACTTAGTGGTTTTATTCACCATCAACACTTGATGTTCCTTTTTGACTTCTACCTCTGTTGATTTCAGCATTGCAAATACTTCAGGAATGGTCTTTTCCATCCCCTGCATATTGAAGTTCATCACAAAGCTCTTGTAGCTCGGTGGAAGCGACTGAAGGATTCTGTCAATGACCACGTCATCCGGGAGATTAACTCCCAGCTGAGTCAAGCGGTTATGCAACCCAGACATAGTGAGTATGTGCTCACTGACAGAACTGTTTTCCTCCATCTTACAGCTGAAGAATTTGTCGGAGACTTGATATCTCTCGACCCGGGCATGAGCTTGGAAAACCATTTTCAGCTCTTCGAACATCTCATATGCTCCGTGTCTCTCAAAACGTTTTTGGAGCCCCGGCTCTAAGCTGTAAAGCATGCCGCACTGAACGAGGGAGTAGTCATCGGTACGTGCCTGCCAAGCATTCATAACGTCTTGTTCTGCAGGGAGAACAGGTGCGTCACCCAGTGGTGCTTGTAGGACATAATCTTTCTTGGCAGCATCCTCAGGTTCCGGACCCAGTCCGTGTAGTTGCTTCCATCATCTTTCAGCTTGGTTTTCTCTAGGAACGCGTTGAAGTTGAGGACTATGTTGGCCATTTGATCTACAAGACATATTGCAAATATTTTAGACTAAGTTCATGATAATTAAGTTCATCTAATCAAATTATTCAATGAACTCCCACTCAGATAGACATCCCTCCAGTCATATAAGTATAACATGATCCGAGTTAACTAGGCCGTGTCCGATCATCACGTGAGACGGACTAGTCAACGTCGGTGAACATCTTCATGTTGATCGTATCTTCTATACGACTCATGTTCGACCTTTTGGTCTTCTGTGTTCCGAGGCCATGTCTGTACATGCTAGGCTCGTCAAGTCAACCTAAGTGTTTGCATGTGTAAATCTGTCTTACACCCGTTGTATGTGAACGTTGGAATCTATCACACCCGATCATCATGTGGTGCTTCGAAACAACGAACTGTCGCAACGGTGCACAGTTAGGGGGAACACTTTCTTGAAATTATTATGAGGGATCATCATATTTACTACCATCGTTCTAAGTAAACAAGATGCAAAAACATGATAAACATCACATGCAATCAAATAATAATAGTGACATGATATGGCCAATATCACATAGCTCCTTTGATCTCCATCTTGGGGCTCCATGATCATCTTGTCACCGGCAAGACACCATGATCTCCATCATCATGATCTCCATCATCGTGTCTCCATGAAGTTGCTCGCCAACTATTACTTCTACTTCTATGGCTAACGCGTTTAGCAATAAAGTAAAGTAATTTACATGGCATTTCTCAATGACACGCAGGTCATACAAAAATAAAGACAACTCCTATGGCTCCTGCCGGTTGTCATACTCATCGACATACAAGTCATGATTCCTATTACAATAGCATGAACATTCTCATACATCACATATATATCATTCATCATTCATCACAACTTTGGCCATATCACATCACAAAACACTTGCTGCAAAAACAAGTTAGACATCCTCTAATTGTTGTTGCAAGTTTTACGTGGCTGCAATAGGGTTCTAGCAAGAACGTTTTCTTACCTACGTGAAAGCCACAACGTGATTTGTCAACTTCTATTTACCCTTCATAAGGACCCTTTTCATTGAATCCGCTCCAACTAAAGTGGGAGAGACAGACACCCGCCAGTCACCTTATGCAACTTGTGCATGTTAGTCGGTGGAACCGGTCTCACGTAAGCGTACGTGTAAGGTTGGTCCGGGCCACTTCATACCACAATACCGCTGAAGCAAGATAAGACTAGTAGCGACAAGAAAGTTAACAACATCTACACCCACAACAAATTGTGTTCTACTCGTGCAAAGAGAACTACGCATAGACCTAGCTCATGATGCCACTGTTGGGGAACGTTGCAGAAAACAAAAATTTTCCTACGGTTTCACCAAGATCCATCTATGAGTTCATCTAGCAACGAGTGATTGGATGCATCTACGTACCTTGTATATCGCGAGCATAAGCATTCAAAGAACGGGGATGAGGGAGTCGTACTCGACGTGATCCGAATCACTGGAGATCCTAGCGCCGAACGGACGGCACCTCCGCTTTCAACACACGTACGGTCAGCGTGACGTCTCCTTCTTCTTGATCCAGCAAGGGGCAAGGAGAGGTTGAGGAAGATGGCTCTAGCAGCAGCACGACGGCGTGGTGGTGATGGAGCTGCAGTACTCCGGCAGGGCTTCACCAAGCTCTATGGAGGAGGAGGATGTGTTGGAGAGGGAGAGGGAGGCACCAAAGGCAAAGGTTAAGAGGTCCTCCATCCCCCCCTATATATAGGGGGGCCTAGGGGGGCGGCAGCCAAGGGGTGGGGGGCTTGCCCCCCAAGCAAGGGGGCGCCCCCCCTTTAGGGTTTCCCCCACCCTAGGCGCATGGGCCCTAGGGGAAGTGGCGCCCCAGCCCACTTTGGGCTGGATCCCTTCCCACTTCAGCCCATGGGGCCCTCCGGGATAGGTGGCCCCACCCGGTGGACCCCCGGGACCCTTCCAGTGGTCCCGGTACAATACCGGTGACCCCAAAACTTGTCCCGACGGCCGAAATAGCACTTCCTATATATAATTCCTTACCTCCGGACCATTTCGGAACTCCTTGTGACGTCCGGGATCTCATCCGGGACTCCGAACAACATTCGGGTTACTGCATATACATATCCCTACAACCCTAGCGTCACCGAACCTTAAGTGTGTAGACCCTACGGGTTCGGGAGACATGTAGACATGACCGAGATCGCTCTCCGGTCAATAACCAACAGCGGGATCTGGATACCCATGTTGGCTCCCACATGCTCCTCGATGATCTCATCGGATGAACCACGATGTCGAGGATTCAAGCAACCCCGTATACAATTCCCTTTGTCAATCGGTATGCTACTTGCCCGAGATTCGATCGTCGGTATCCCAATACCTTGTTCAATCTCGTTACCGGCAAGTCACTTTACTCGTACCGTAATGCATGATCCCGTGACCAGACACTTGGTCACTTTGAGCTCATAATGATGATGCATTACCGAGTGGGCCCAGTGATACCTCTCCGTCATACGGAGTGACAAATCCCAGTCTTGATCCGTGTCAACCCAACAGACACTTTCGGAGATACCCGTAGTATACCTTTATAGTCACCCAGTTACGTTGTGACGTTTGGTACATCCAAGGCACTCCTACGGCATCCGGGAGTTACACGATCTCATGGTCTAAGGAAAGGATACTTGACATTGGAAAAACTCTAGCAAACGAACTATACGATCTTGTGCTATGTTTAGGATTGGGTCTTGTCCATCACATCATTCTCCTAATGATGTGATCTCGTTATCAATGACATCCAATGTCCATAGTCAGGAAACCATGACTATCTGTTGATCAACGAGCTAGTCAACTAGAGGCTTACTAGGGACATGTTGGTGTCTATTATTCACACATGTATTACGATTTCCGAATAACACAATTATAGCATGAATAAAGACAATTATCATGAACAAGGAAATAAAATAATAATGCTTTTATTATTGCCTCTAGGGCATATTTCCAACAGTCCGGAGCGGGAGGCAGGTGGATGGTCTCCTCCGTCACGGAGGGAGACATCAAGAAACCGAGGAGAGCCGGATACCTACCCGACGACATCGCGCACCGGCTCCCAGATGAGGGGCAGCTCATCCCCACTCCCAGGACCCATGAGAGGGTAGTATTCCTCACCCATTTCCTCCGCGGACTGGGATTCCCTCTCCATCCATTTGTCCGGGGGCTCATGTTCTATTACGGCCTGGATTTCCACGATCAGGCCCCAAACTTCATCCTCAACATCTCGGCGTTTATCGTCGTGTGCGAGGCCTTCCTCCGCATCAAGCCCCACTTCGGCTTATGGCTGAAGACCTTCAATGTCATGCCGAAGGTGGTGGGCGGCCGCCAGGCGGAGTGCGGAGGCGCCATGGTGGGCAAGATGCCCAACGTAACATGGCTCGAGGGATCCTTTGTGGAAACCATAAAGGGGTGGCAATCGGGGTGGTTCTACATCACCGAGCCACGCGACCCTGTATGGGCAGCGGCCCCCGAGTTCCGATCTGGCATCCCCATGTAGCTCACCTCCTGGAAAGAGAAGGGCATGTCCTGGGGTAGTTCGAAAGAGCTGACCGGACTCCAAACATGTATTCAAAACATGGTGAACAAGAAGCTCAAGCTTGTCAACATAGTCCAAGTTATGCTCATCCGCCGGATCCTCCCGTGCCAACAATGGGAGTTCAACTTGTGGGAGTTCGACCCGGCGCAGCACCGAACTCTGAACAGGCTCCTCGACACGACTCATGAAGATGCCTGGAGGGTGTTGTTCAAAAGTGCTGAGGTCCCCCCTCCTATTACTGAGGATCGCGGATTCAGCGCGAAGCGCCAAGCCAGTGCGGTAAGCTGCTTTACCTTTCACAGGATACTTATTTTTTTTATAGATTGACTCTATGCAGGATCTAAACTCCCGTACCTTTGACAGGACTGGCAGAAGATGGCCGGACAAATCGACTGTCCGGCTCCTTTGCCCGAAGGCCCCGCAGACGCTCTTCTGGTGAAGATGTTGACTCTGGCCCCTTATACGGTGCCGGAGAAGACCAAGAAGGTCAAGCGAACCCGAAAGAGTTCCCGACGCCAGGCGTCGTCGGACTCATCGTCCGATGACTCTGTGGTGCACTCTTCCCCCGAAGACGAGGAAGAAGAAGAAGAAGATGCTCCCCCACCGACTGGGGGAGACAGGAAAAGGAAGGCCACCCCAACTGGGGAGGCCGGAGGGTCCAAGAAGGGAAGGACTCTCCTTCCGGACAGTTCCACCGCCGCTGACGAAGGCGAAGATGAGTGGTTGCCCAAGGCCAAGCCCCCGGGGAGATCGTAAGTATTTGGATACCGGAGTAACTCATGGAATTCCTTTGTCGCACCATTTTCCCTAATCGCCGAACATAATTATGCAGGCCGCCACGAGCCAATATCGAGGTATCATCGGACGGCTCCTTGGGCTTGTCGGACATGGATAGCGATCCAGTCCCGACCGCCACCTCCCCTCATCCTGTCGACGACGCCGAGGTGTTGTCTCAAGAGGCACCGGATCGAGGGGAGACAGTCCCGGAGGCGCCTCAAGGCGACCTTCCGGACTCCGGGAGCCGAGGGGACGGGGCCCCTGAGAGCTCCGAGTTCGGCCCTCAGCCGAACACCGCGCTGGAACCTCCAGCGGTTCCAGGCTCGGGCAGGCGGCCTCCTTCTAAGAGGGGCAAGACGCCTGTGCCGGTGACCTCTGTCCAACCAGAGGCGCCGGACAATCTGCTGGAAGCGCTTCGCAGCGCTTCCATCGACGAGGAGCACCGCACTATCATGAGTGCGGCGATCCAGAAGGTTCAATCCACTAAGAGCGGATTGACTGAAGCCTGTGCCAGCCTTCTAACAGGCTTCGAGGTAAGTGTTTTTAAAATGTAGTAGAAATATTACCGCATAGACAGTAGCCCCTGATGCTTTGTTCGGTGTTCACAAAAAGCCGAACAGAGGATCAAATAATATCGCAGGAGTCTAATATAAGTATGTCAATATGCATATGTAGGCTTCGCTGCTGGCGTCCGCCGCACTGACTGCGGAGGTCGCCGTACTGAAGCAGGACCTCGAGGGGTCCAGGAAAGAGCTCGGCCTTGCCAAGAGGCAGCTCAAGGAGAACAAGGGTAAGTAATACCCTGTCTATAGATATGTATATATAAAAGAGGACGCGATTGCAAAATGATAGGATCATCGTATGTTTGCCAGGGGCCACGACCGAGGTGGCGACCCTGAAGCAAGCGCTAACCAAGGCCGAAGATAAAGCGGACAAGGAGCGCACCGAGCGAGAGAAGCACGAGGCTCGGGTGGGCAAGGTGCAGCAATAGCTCCAGGCTCTCGTGGAGAAGCACGAGGCGTTGGAGCTTGACTCAAAGACGCGGGAGTCTGAGCTTGCCACGACCCTCGCGAGTGTAAAAAGTGCCAAGGCCAAAGCCCAAAAGGCCCTCCAAGAGATAGACACGATGAAGAAGATAGCGGCGGGTAAGGCTTTCTATATGCAAAGTAAGCATGTAAAAGTAAATTAACGATTACTTACCCGGATCCGGAGCTCTTCAGGAGCATTCGCAGATTTGCCCCGCAGTGTGTCCGATGCCGCACAATTTTACCAGGCCGAGGACGGAAGCTTGATGGAGAAGCTGTTCTGGTCTCAGTATGCTAAGGCCGGACATCCGGTGCCAATGAGCAACCAGCTGAAGCAGATGGTCGAGCTACATAAGGCGGCCGATCAGGCCATGAAGAGCTTTATAGTCCGGCTGTGGCCTGGCGATGCCCTTGCGAACAGCTTCTACGGCCTGGTGAGGCGGCTTGTGGATGCCTGCCCGCGGCTGGAGGTCGTCAAGAGATCTGTCTGCATTGAAGGTGCACGCCGGGCTTTCGCCCGTGTGAAATTGCAGTGGGTCAAGCTAGACGCCGTGAAGTTGATCAAGGAGGGGCCGCCGAAGGGCAAGGAGCACCGCCACCCCAAGATGTACTACGAGGGTGTTCTGCCGGGTGCCCGTCTCATCGCAGACGAGTGTTCAAAAGATGTAATATTTGAATGAGACTTGCTCGTTTTATCCTGTATGTATGAAAACTTGTTTCATATGCGCTATGCAACGCTTGTTGGAATTTAAAATATTGCCTTCTGTTTGGCTGTTTATCCAATCTGAGAGATGGCTAGTCCTCGGCTTTTGCCCCCATGCCACGAGTGCTGGGGTGTTCGGGATAAACCTGAGCACTCTTGTTCCCATGTTTGGGTCCTTCGAGGGAGGTTCTCAGCACAGCAAACAAGGCAACCAGACTAATAATGCTTTATCACTCTCACTCAGCCATATAATTCTATAATTTTAAATTTCGGCGAAGCCCCTGGTATTCGGAAGGCCGAATTCGGGGCACGATACATGCCTTTAAGATGGACAGGGCCGGCCCCTCGCTCTAAGCGGCATAAGTCTTTAGGGACTTGAAAACCTCGCCGAACAGCGACCAGTCTCTCGCCTTATCATGACAGTCAGTTTTAGCTTTCTCTACTGAGGTGCTGAACCCAGCAGAACCGAGGCACAATCACAGTAGTTCTCCTAGCGCTACCTTAGCCGATAGAGCGGAACGTAAGGTACCAAAACATAGGATCCCGGCAAACCCAGCATTTGACCAAAGACATGATTCAGAGCTGATGCATATAATGCTATAAGTTCGGGGTGCCGCACTTGTGAAAGTGTTCGGACTTTTCACACCGCATTGTGGGGTACGTAAGCCCCTGGTGTATTAGCCGTACCAAAGTGTACGGTTGCAAGGCGTCATTAATGAACACAAAGATATATATATTTATATAACAAGAATGCAATAATAATCGTAATGTCATGCATTGTTTATTCAAAAAATTGCGTTAAGGCAGAGTGATACAGATAGTGCGATAAGCAAAGAGTAGGACTATGTCCCTTCCAAGGGCAAGCTGAGGAATGATATTAAATTGAATATTTCACTCGTTACTATAATCAACCTGGGAATTCTGTGGTATAACGTAGCTGTCTGCCTCCTTGGTTGCTGCATCATGTGTTTGGCAATAGTCTTGCCGGACAGTGTTTCCAGAGATTAAGGTCCTGAAAGAAAAAGAAAAATAACCAAGCGGGAAGCCCCTAGTGCGGTTTAGGTCACGTCTTGGGGCGTGCCGCAATTGTGCCCCCCTCCCCATCTGTGCCCATGGTATTTTTAATGCGTAATTATGTACACGTGGCACGAGTTTCGCCGCTGGGCTGGGATTGGGGTGGCCGCCGCATTGCTATGCGAGCTCAGATCACGCCAGGCGGTCTGTTTGCCGATTGCCCCAAGCGTTCTTGAAGGTGTTCGGGCTTTGAAGCACCGAACTGGTTGATTGCCTTGAGAGGCTGCTTTCCATTTCTGCTGTGAGGGCTGCGGTGTGCTCCTCTGTTCGGAGAGAGTGCTCTGTGTTTCCATTGACTGTAATAACTTCGCGAGGTCCTGGCATCTTGAGCTTGAGGTATGCATAATGTGGTACCGCATTGAATCTAGCAAATGCGGTTCGCCCGAGCAGCGCGTGATAACCACTGCGGAACGGGACTATATCGAAGATTAACTCTTCGCTTCGAAAGTTATCCGGGGATCCGAAGACCACTTCCAGTGTAATTGAGCATGTGCAATGGGCCTCTACACCTGGAATGACACCCTTAAAGGTTGTTTTTGTGGGTTTGATCCTTGAGGGGTCTATACCCATTTTGCGCATTGTGTCCTGATAAAGCAGGTTTAGGCTGCTGCCGCCATCCATAAGGACTCGAGTGAGGTGAAATCCGTCAATGATTGGGTCTAGGACTAGTGTGGCGAATCCGCCATGACGGATACTAGTGGGGTGGTCCCTGCGACCGAAGGTGATCGGACAGGAGGACCAAGGGTTGAACTTTGGGGTGACTGGCTCCAACGCATATACGTCCCTGAGCGCACGCTTCCGCTCCCTCTTGGGGATGTGGGTTGCGTATATCATGTTCATCATCCGCACTTGCGGGGGAAACCTCTTCTGTCCTCCAGTGTGCGGCTGCCGGGGCTCCTCCTCGTCATCGCTATGCGGCCCCTTATCCTCGTTTTCGGCAATTAACTTGCCGGCCTGCTTGAACACCCAACAATCCCTGTTGGTGTGATTGGCTGGCTTGTCTGGGGTGCCGTGTATTTGACACGAGCAATCGAGTATACGGTCCAAGCTGGACGGACCCGGCGTACTTTGTTTGAATGCCTTTTTCCGCTGACCGGGTTTAGAGCCTTTGAATCCGGCATTGACTGCCGTATCCTCGGTATTTTTTCTATTAATCCGGCGCTTATGTTTGTTGCGACGTGACCTCCTATTGCCATCCTTGGTATCTAAGGTACCACGATTCTTTGATATGTTATTACTGCGAGCCAGCCAGCTGTCTTCTCCCACACAAAAGCGGGTCATGAGCGTCGTGAGAGCTGCCATAGATTTTGGCTTTTCCTTACCAAGGTGCCAGGCTAGCCACTCGTCTCGGATGTTGTGTTTGAAAACTGCTAAGGCCTCCGCATCCGGACAGTCGACGATTTGATTTTTCTTTGTAAGGAACCGAGTCCAGAATTGCCTGGCCGACTCTTCTGGCTGCTGAATTATGTGGCTCAAGTCATCGGCGTCTGGTGCTCGCACATAAGTGCCCTGAAAGTTGTCGAGGAATGCGGCTTCCAGATCTTCCCAACAGCTAATGGAGTCCGCTTGCAAGCTGTTAAGCCAATGCCGCGTTGGTCCTTTGAGCTTTAGTGGGAGGTATTTGATGGCGTGTAAGTCATCACCGCGGGCCATGTGGATGTGGAGGAGGAAATCCTCAATCCATACTGCGGGATCTGTTGTGTCATCGTATGATTCAATATTTACAGGTTTGAAACCTTCTGGGAATTGATGTTCCATTACTTCGTCTGTGAAGCATAAGGGGTGTGCGGTGCCTCTGTATTGGGCTATATCGTGACGCAGCTCGAATGGGTCTTGCCCGCTGTGTTCGGCCCAGCCGGATTTGCTTTTACTGTATCCGGCGTGACGTTTATCGTCTCGTAGAGTGATTCGTCGTCATGATCCGTAGATCGATCTTGCATGCTTTGCTTTGTCCTCCAATATGTCTCGCACGTCTGGCGTATCTCCCCATGCCTTTTTATTTGAATGGCGTCGGGGTGGAGGCTGAGCTTTTGGCTGGAATGCCTCTCTATCGCGGCCACGAGGTGGCCGATCAGCCGTACCATACGCTTCTTCCTCTAGTCGGGGTAGTAACCCGCTCTTTGGGTAATTCGTGGAGGGGCGCTCGAGTTTATATTCCTCGGCAGCGAGGACTTCAGTCCATCTATCAGCTAGCAGATCTTGCTCAGCTTGAAGCTGCTGCTGCTTTTTCTTCAGGCTATTTGCCGTGGCCGTAAGCCGGCGCTTGAAGCGCTCTTGTTCGACGGGATCCTCTGGTACGGCGAATTCACCGTCGCCGAGGCTTGCCTCGTCTTCGGAGGGGGGCATGTAATTGTCATCCTCCTCCTCTCCGTCTGCCGCTCTCTCAGGAGAACTGGCTCCTCCATCCTCCGGCTCTAAATCATGCTGGAGGGGATTGTTGTTTTCTTTGGTACTATCCGGAGTGTTATTATCTCCTGTGCCAGTATCACCACTTTTGCTTTGGCGGGACTTAGAGCGGCGCCGCTGACGTCGGCGCTTGGGTTGTTTCTTGGAGGGGTCATCCTCCGCTATCTCGTCGCCATTGCCTTCTTTGGGTGTATCCACCATGTATATGTCATATGACGAGGTGGTTTTCTAGTGCCCTATAGGCGCTGGTTCATTTTCGTCTCCTACATTGTCGTCCATACCATAGATGTCTTCGGAGTCGAAGTCGAGCATGTCGGTTAAATCATCTACGGTGGCTACGAAGTGGGTGGTGGGTGGGCGTCGAATTTCTTCGTCGTCCGCATCCCAATCCTGTTGGCCATAGTCCGGCCAGGGCTCTCCTGACAAAGAGAGAGACCTTAGTGAATTCAGAATGTCGCCGAAGGGAGAGTGCTGAAAGATATCCACGGCGGTGAATTCCATGATCGGCGCCCAATCAGATTTGATTGGCAGGGGCGCGGATGGTTCGGAGTCCGGAAAAGAGTCCGGCACCTTGGATTCACGGGCTGCGCAGAGGGTTAGGCTGGTGTTCGGCTCGATCACCGTTGAGACTGCAGCCCCTGAGGCGGTGTCTAACCACCCGTCCTCGATTGGCGCGGTTGGCTCCGAGCTAAAGGTCGGAGCTGATGCGGGCGTGGCCTCACGGGTACTGTTCGGCGGCAGAGCTAGGTCATACCCATCGTGACAGTGCGGCGCGCCCGGCTATGGCTCGAATCCGTCGAATATCAAGTCTCCGTGGATGTCGGCCGTCTAGTTCAAACTTCCAAATCTGACCTGATGGCCAGGGGCGTAGCTTTCAATCTGCTCTAGATGGCCAAGCGAATTAGCCCGCGGTGCAAAGCCGCCGAATACGAAGATCTGTCCGGGGAGAAAAGTCTCAACCTGGACTGCATCGCTATCGATGATAGTAGGAACCATCAAGCCTAATGGCGACGACACAGAGGAACTCTCAATGAAAGCACCAATGTCGGTGTCAAAACCGGCGGATCTCGGGTAGGGGGTCCCAAACTGTGGGTCTAGGCCGGATGGTAACAGGAGGCAGGGGACACAATGTTTTATCTAGGTTTGGGCCCTCTTGATGGAGGTAAAACCCTACGTCCTGCTTGATTAATATTGATGATATGGGTAGTACAAGAGTAGATCTACCACGAGATCGGAGAGGCTAAACCCTAGAAGCTAGCCTATGGTATGATTGTATGTTATGGTTGTTGTCCTACGGACTAAAACCCTTCGGTTTATATAGACACCGGAGAGGGGTAGGGTTACACAAGGTCAGTTACAAAGGAGGAGATATCCATATCCGTATTGCCTAGCTTTCCTTCCATGCCAAGTAGAGTCCCATCCGGACACGAGACAAAGTCTTCAATCTTGTATCTTCATAGTCCAGCAGTCCGCCCAAAGGATATAGTCCGGCTGTCTGGAGACCCCCTAATCCAGGACTCCCTCAATACATCAGATTCATTCAGTTCAGTATTGATTGGGGGAGTTATAAAATAAGTAGAAATTTGTTTCATTTTCTCATAGATTCCCTACATACAAGCAGTTTTACAACACCGTCAGGTTTAACTATTGGCCAGAATTGAAGAGTTGAATTAGATATAATCAGGGATGTGATGTACCTGCTCGTTGCGCATGCTACTCTTGCAAGCTGCGACTGTCCGTTTGCGCAGGCTCGATGCCATGCCCGTGCTGCCACCGCTGCCTCCCATGCAGGCTACACCCAGGGTTGGATCTTCATCTTCTTGTCCTTCTGTTCGCTTGAAGCCCGGCGGCCGCCCTCCAACGAGGGCGCGAGGCAGTGCTGTGTTGGTCTGTCCAGCGGCGGTTAGGTTAGGAGCGAACCAGACTGGAGGCTGGAGCGAATGAAATGGGATTTTTCCTACTGTCGATCGATATGGGAGGCGCTTGTTTGGGCCGCGAGCCTGTTATAGGGCCTGCCTTGCACTTATGTTATTGGCCCATACAAATTGAAACATTTTTATTCATTTTTTACATTGCCTGCTCGTGCGTTGGGACGAACAAAACTAGCATGGGCCAACCTGGACGACTCAAACTAGGTGCACACTTTCCAGCCACCTGAGGCGGCCACCCATACCAGCCCCTATGGTGGCGTCGCCCCTTTTTGCGTGTATGATTGGATAGTGAAAAATATTCTAGTGGCACTTTTGATTTACCCATAGAATGGTTGAATTGCTTGTTTCTATGAACTGAGTTCGCCAATAATGTGAAGGATGCCAGTCTTTTCATACTATTGTAGATTGCTTAGATCTCGATATGCCAAAAGTAATCGCATGAAATATATAGTAAAAGCCAGTGTGATGTGTTTGGCTACAACTAGTCTGACTACACGTCCTCATATAACATATCAAGGACGCACCATCTTACCAGATTAACCATTCGACTTACCCATGCAGTGTGGGAAGAAAGAAGTATTGGGACTGCGTATCCAAGCAATTGATGCCATGGACTCCTTCGTACAACCTTGTAAGCGAAAAAGAAGTTGCAGTGTGCCTGTACAAAGAACTAGCGTAAGTTCAGTTACCTGCTTCTCGGAATTTTAGTTAGCCACTTATTGCAAAATTGTTCAATTACGTTGCTTGGCTTAATTTAGTTTGCTACTGATTACATAATGGCACAGCCTGTTAATCATATTGTAGACTGTGCCTATCTATGTGTTTGATACTTACTGTTAATAATTACCTGTTTGCCTTAACTTAAATATCTACTTGTTTGTTTAACTGCTTTGCTGCTGCAACAACGGGTTACAATGATGTTAATAACTACTTTTCAGCATCCAATTGAAACTCTTTAATTCCTTGTTTGTTTAACTGGTTTGCTATTATAACTCCCAGTTGAGATGTTTTGCTAACTTCAACTTTTCTGAATCCAATCGGAACTTTAATGGCAAAACAGGTTAGCCCAAGATCAAAGAGCGAGGTCCCCATGGACGTTGCATCATCCCACAATAGTGGCACCGGACCAATCTTGCATTATGAATTGCCAACTGCTGATGCTCTAGAGGCTAAACTAGTGGTAGAAAGAGATTCTGCTTCTGCACTTAGAGATGAAGTTGACATGTTGAGGAAGCAAACAGCACAATCACAAGCAGTACTCAAGACAACCATTAAATATTTGGTGGATTTCAAAATGAAGCAAGCTGAGACTGACCAGATTGTTAAGGTCCTGAAGGAAAAAAGGAAATTAAATTCCTACTTGGTAAATCATAGGTGAAATGTTCTTTCCATAGTTGAATAACCTTTGTGTTGTCTGTTCATGTAATCAATCAAACAATTTGTTTTAGAGATCATGCAATAATTGTTTTTTTTGTTTTTTTGTTTGTAATTTTATTTGAGCACAAGTCTTTATTAATTGATAAGACTCTGAGACATCTTATTTGGATTGCTGTGCCAGACCTACAAATATGCCAATCGGGCTGAATGTGCATTCAGCAATAGTAGTATAGATGGACCATAAGTGGCACGCATCGGAAAGGGCCAAGATGATGGCTAAAAAAGGATGCTGTTGTAGCCAAAAAAAAGTACAGCGGCCTGGCTTATGTATGTTAGTTGATATTATTGATCCATATACTCTATAAGTGTTTATATGTATGTTAGTTCCGTACATTCTTGGTTGATTGACTCGGTATTTGAATCTTGATACATCGCTTGTGTACATATCTAAATGGGAGTACACATTATGCTGCGTGTGACATTTGAGTTGGACATGAAGTGTTCCAAATATTCGAATTCACCTTAAACTGGATTCTAGTTTCTGAATTTGAGTATCGGCATTTGTAAACCATATTCATATATGACAGTGGAATGCATCTTTGTCATCCTTTTGAAGATATATAAAAACACATAGAATGATTTATAAAGATTCATATAGGAATACAAAGTGGATTCGAATTTAGTTGCCAGGGTAAATGTGGATGCTTATTGTCCCAAAATTCGAAAGAAACAGCAAAATGTCCACTCCCACATCGGCTGCCCGAAGCCAAGTGTTTGGGAGATGGAAATTACTGTCTACGCATTACATGGACAATCCATCGGCCCGATTTCCACTGCTCTAAATAGGGGTAGGTTAGTAACTTCAGTTAGACGTGACACGACCGCCTCTGAGCCCATTTCGACACGGTGGGCGTCAAACATGGGCGGCAAAACTCATTTGATTCAAGCTCGTCCGAAAGACCTCTGTTTCTCCCTCCATTCCCCATTCATACACGGTGGGCGGCAAAACACCCTCTCGTCGTCCGAAATAGATGTAGGCTAATATTTCAAATAGGGGCAGATGTGTAACTTCCATCAGACGTGACACAACCGCCCTACCTGTCAGCCCCATTCATACACCATGGACGCCAACCGTGGGCGGCAAAACACCCTCTCCTCGCCCGAAATAGTTACCAGCAAATATTTGGGAGATGCGAGATTACCGTCCTATCCCCAACCGACGAGACGTCCAAATTTGAAATGGGGGATAAGTTCGTAACTTTCCCATATTTCAGACAGGCGCGTCCCAAAAACATGGTTCCCCGTACCTCTCCCTCCATTTTCCCATTCATACACCATCCACGCTAGAACACCCCATTCCCACACCAGCCTCCGTCCGCCACCCCATCCATCGTCGCCGTCCTCCACCATGCCGGAGTGCCTACCAAGACCGCGTCGTCCACTGCTAGAGATGGATGTTTCTCATCCACGGCGATGGACCAATAGACTTGCATCACATCCTCTCGCTTCATCGGCGACGTCGTCCTCTTTGCCGGGGCCGCTCACACGACCTTCTCTTCCACCGCAACGGGACTTATCCCCCGATGCACCCGTCTACCGTCGCAGATCTGCTTCAACGCCACCGACAGCCATCGCACCCCCGATGCCTACACGGCGCCGCAAGAGAGGTGGTACTTCATATCTCCTCAACTTTTTGATCTCAACCAGAAAATAGATCTTAACTTGGTTACTCTACTTTCTTTTCAGCTCTTAGAATTTAGTTCTTAGTTCGAAGCAAACAATGGATGCTAAATATCATTTCTCCGGTTTGCAGCTTCAAATCTGCCATGGCACAGCCATAATACGGTTTAATTGATCATGCTTAGGGTTTAATTGATCATGTTGGTTTAGTGGTGGTTTCTTTAATAGAAATCAGAGGGGAAACCCTCTTTTGCTAAAAAAATATATGCTTAGAGTTTTCCCCTTTTATGATCACTATACGATCAGAATACATGCTTCGTGTCATAATAACACTGCTCCACCCGTCAAGCTAAACAAGCTTAGTTGTTCAAATACGAATCTGATATTATTAAAACATAGTTGTTTAATTGGTTAGCTAAATGTTCCTCAATTAGTTTCGAAAATGCATGTTCGCCGCTCGGGTGTGTGTCTCTGTGTGTGGTCTAGTCAGCACGGTTGGGGAGGTGAACTTTGCATATGCAGGGGTTTATAGGGAGACACTCTCCGAGTTGAAACCGCAATGCATTCCATAGATAATCTGACTACTTTTTATGTTTTCATGAATCTCAGATTCTGAACAGCATCATAATGATTATGAGCTTGCGCGCATGAAAAGAATAAAGCAGAACAATGCCATGGCTGTCAAACTTGGCATTAAGGGACAGAAATCAAGTCTGAATGCAATGCAATGCAAACACTCTCCACCTACAGATTCATGCTCAGAATATGATCCTAACAGTGATTCTGAGCTAGAGGGAGACCTAAGTCAATGTAGCTCCCTAGTGGAGGAGTCAGAGGAAGATGCCCTATCTTATTCACCCATCAAGGTACTTGCACTAACTTTCCAAGGTTACATTGCTCGCACATATCTTGCAACTGATGCTTTGCATTGCTTCTACTTTGTTGAACTGCCATTAGCTTAGTTTACACATCGTGTATGTGAATACGCCCTGCCTATCCATTTTCAGTACATATTCCATCTATCATCGTACCATATTTATCCATTCAAATGTTGTTCTTGTGTATCAGACGTTCAAAAGGAAGAGGGTGATTGCTGATCGTGGAGGAGCACAAGCAAAGTATTTGGAAAAGGTAATGGCACCTGATAAATCAAATAGCCCATTAGGTGTAGTTGCAATATCACCTGACCCACAAAATACCCCAACTCTAGCAGACTCTAGCCCTACTACACTGGTCATTTCTGATGCCCCAACTCAGCAGACCCCAACTGCAGCAAACAGTATGATTATGCCAGTTGACATAGCACCAGTTGTACGACGCAAAACCCCCATTCCAGCAAAGAGTACACCAAATCCAGTTGCCAAATCCCTTTTCAAACCAGAGAGAGCCCCAATTGTAGCAAATAGGACCCCTGTTCCATTTCTTCCCAGTTTAGAAGACGAAGCTTATGTTGTTGTCAGGAACTTTGTGCGCATCTTTCCTTCATGGAAAGATTATACCGCAGACACAGAACAATTTCCAGTCTTGCTCCACAACTTATGCGTAAGTAATGTACTAATGTTATTCATAGTCATTACTGCATATGTCTCTGCTGACAGAAGACACAAGATTTCATTCTTTTAAATAGGCGAGGCGCAAACTGGATTGTGATGACGACCAAGGGTTGGTTGCGCTTTTCAAGCACTCGTTGATGAAGTATCGTTCCTACCTAAGGCAAGCGCACTTCGATGGCAAGCCTTTGAACGAAATTTTTGTAAAGTCTCCGGTGCTACATTTATTCGGCGGTGACTGGAATAATCTTGTTACACATTGGTCTCGGCTGCAGCGTAAGGTACTGTCTATGATATCACAACACAATTTGAACTACATTTCTGCATTTGCCTTAATGTCTCACTTGTATGAAAACGGTTAGTAGAAGAACATTCGTTCTCAAGGGACCATAGAATCTCGCAACTATACTGCACACTGCATTGCTCTTGTGAGTACCTCTTGCCCTATATGACCATACTTACTTTCATAGCTGTTTGATTATGTAGCATCACTGCACATGTTAGCCTCGTAATCGTCCATTTGGTGGACATTATAAGATCCGTATGGACTCTTACATAAATTTAGAATCAACCCAATGCTTTTGAAGAGGTTTAGCTCTACAGTCCTCTTGTAAGGACTGAACGTGGTCTATCACTTTACTTACATTAACAGCTACTCCCTCTGTCCCATAATATAAGAACGTTTTGTACAGTACATCAGTGCTCAAAACACTCTTGTATTATGGGAAGAGGGATTGGTTCATTTTGTAGCATTCTGCATCTTATCTCCCTCGCCCACCATTTACTAAAAAAGATCAGATCTATATTTAATCTTACCAGCAAGTAGAATACACAGACAATGCCAGTGCAGAAGTGTAGTCCATTGCTCTTGTCAGTACATTTTGTCCTGTAACACTTGTACTTCCAGGGATTGGTAGTTGATTATGTAGCATCAATATGCATCTTATCTTCATTATCCTCTATCCCTTCCAGTATTATCATATCTATAATTACTCTCTACAAAATGTAGAGTACATGCAATGCTTATGAAGAAGATTCTGTGCTGAAATTCTTGAGTTATCCTTCCCTTGCCATGGAGAAGGGCATTATAAAGCCGGTGTTAACTGTTAATGTAAGTCAATCCTTCTAAAGCCTTTATCCTCAACAGCTGTTTAATTTGCTCATACTCCCTATCGTTTACTGCTGTTTAGTTTGCTGTTTCTACCAAAATGCATGTTCGTAAGAACCGTAAGTTCTAAGTTTTACTTGTAAAACCACATTCCTTATTCATACCATGCACATTACTTAATACTCCCTATATGTATGCTTGTTTTTGTGGATCTATAATCCAGTGTGTGGTGAAGCAGCCCACGTTTGCACCTTGTCATCTCCTGTTTTATCTTACTGATGTGGCTGATGGTATGAACAACATGACATGCACATTATCCAAAATAGATACAATGATTTTCTTTGCCCTTCATCTATGCTTGTTATGTTGACATGGTAATCCAGTAGTGTGGTGAAGCTCCCTGCATTATGAACAATGCCAAATTATGCTATTGATATTTTGAACATACTCTTTATTTTCTAATTTGAAATTGGATAGAATTGACAGAACAATTATCATCTTTGTTTATACACGTGCAAAACCTGTCATCTCTCTGCTTTGTTTCAGGGTGATATGCCTGATGGCATGCACAAGTCTGCTGAAGGCTGTGAGATAGAAAAACATCTTGAAGATAGCGAGACAACCCCAAAGTCTTGTCTTGATGCAGTGTTCAAGTTACTTGAGACTAACAGTCAGACAAGCTCATAGAATTCGTTGTCTGAATCAGTTTGACTTCTTTAGTCCCAAGTTCTAGAAGAAAGGCATTCTGCAACTCAACTTCGACTTGAAGTCCTATCTCTAAGAAAGATTGTAGAGAACATCAATGAGAACCTCATCGCTAAACAGCTACACCTGGAAGCTATGACCGACATGCTAGGCCGGTCTCACAGCCTTGCTCAGCAGCTTGTGCAACAGTTCCCCCGCAAGGCTAACCTTTCTTGAACTGTCTTGGAAGTGGTCTCGGTTCAGTATTATTTTGTTACGCTGCAATGGTGCCTAGTTTTTGTAATCTGCTTCTTCGTCGCGCTTTATGATCACTGGTGGCGAACTTTGATGCCCAGTGGATGTAATATACCTTAAATCCTTTATTGTGTAGTGTAGGTTCATTCTTAGTTACTATGCCGTAATTTCTTTATTGTATAGAGTAGGTTTGTTCTTAATTCCTACTAGTTACGCAGCATCCCAAAATGAACCCGGCCCATGATTGTGCGAATCAAATCACGGGCTTTTAACAGGCCAAAATTGTCTGGGTCCTTGGCTGGCCCAATTAGATATCGGCTGCGAGCAGGCCGGATGCAAACCGGGCCGTAGTTAGGCCCAACTATATGACAGGCTTTTAACAGGCCGAAATTAATATAGGGCCGAATTGTTAAACGGGCCCTCAACAGGCCAAAACTAATATCAGGCCGAATTACTAAGTGGGCCTTTAGAAAGTGGGCCCAAAAGCATAGTGTCCAGTTGACGGGCCGAATCTGATATGAGCCATAATTGAGCCCAAAGCCTCTTAAAGGGCTGGACCTGATCTGGGCCGTAATTTGGCCCAAAACGTGGTAGGCTTTTAATGGTCCGGATCTCATATGGGCCACTATTAGGCCCAGAGCGTGGCAGGCCATTAATGGACCAGATCAAATATAGGCCGGCATTTGGCCCAAAACATGGTAGCCAGTTAATGGGCCGACCTACTAGGGTCCTCAAAATCTTGTGGGCCTACAGCTAGGCCGGCCCATTAATGTCGGTGAAATCTCGTGGGCCTTTAGCTAGGCCGGCCCATTATGACCCGCAAGAATCTTGTGGGCCTTTACCTGGGCCGGCCCATTATGGCACAAAAAAATCTTGTGGGCCTTTACCTAGGCCGGCCCATCATGGCCCGCAAAATCTTCTGGTCCTTTAGCTGGGCCAGCCCATTATGGTCCGCAAAATTTCATGGGCCTTTAGCTGGGCCGACCCATTATGGTCCGCAAAATCTTGTGGGCCTCTAGTTGGGTCGGCCCATTTGAACTTGTTGGGCCGTGCTACGTGTCGACGTATCATAGGCGCCTTGTGTCCAGTGAGTGGATGACATCTGTCCCGACGATGAGCTGCCACGTGTTTCCTCTAGCCAATGATGATTTTACACATGTAAAATCCCCATTGGTCGGGGCTGTTAACAGGTTATCGGATCCAAAACCCGACCCAATAGCTTAACAGCGTTCCGTTACGGTGGATGCCGCGTGTCGGTCACCCTTGACGAAAGCACTTCTGTGACGGCGATTTATCGTCATGGAAGTGGACACTTCCATGATGATAATTTTGGTAATGTCATGGAACACTTCTACGACAGCACAGGTATGACTATCTTGATTCTGTCATAAATTGTCATGGATGTACATGCATGACAAAAAAAGCGACCTACTATGACAAACATGTATCATCACGGAAGTGTATTTTTTTGTAGTGTTTCCATCGGAGCGCACTCGGAAAAATCCATTCCAACATGGCCGGCCACCGCAGCTCCTCCTCCCGCTCCCGTAGCCCTAAGCCCGGTGACTGGGAGAAGTGTTCCGTCCCGCACAGTCAATTAGTAGAGTTGCAGACCCAGGGATTTCTCCCTCCAGCATATATGGTCCCCGTTCGAGCCGGGCTCGCCACCTATAATGGCGGGGAGCAAGCAGAGAGCTTCCCCAATCCCTCCAAGGGGGAGCGAGTATGCCCTGTCCCTTATTTACTAAGGGGACTTGGATTTCCGATCCATCTGTTCCTCCGCGGGCTCCTGGAGATTTACGGCCTCTAGTTGCATAATTTTACCCCCCGCTTCCATATTACACATCGCTGGTTATGTTGCCTTTTGTGAGCTGTTTCTGGGCTGCGACGCTCATTTCGAGCTATGGAAGAGGCTATTTTGCCTTGTGCCCCGTACACAGGAGGGGTCACTATATCAAGTGGCCGGAGCTGAAATATGGCGCATCGCCGGGACCGGATACCTGTCCGGTACCCTGAAGAAGACGTCCGAAGACTGGCCTTCGGAGTGGTTTTACATGGAGGACATCCCCCTTCCAGATCCAGTTCGGAGGGGTCTTCCCGAGTTCCACAATGCTCCTTTGAAGAAACGCCGAAGCTGGCGCCCACGGAGCCCCCAGGAGGAAGATAACGGAGAAGTCCTTTACCTAATGGACCGGATTAAAGTGCTGGCTCAATCAGGATTGACAATAATCAAGGTTATGTCAATATGCATAATGCGGGGGTGCAGCCACTTCAATATCGAGGGCTCCCCCTATGGTGCTTTAACGGGGAAGATGATGCCACCCGCTGCGGGCGTAAGGGACCGGGCTCCTCTGCTGCATTAGCAAAAATTATGTCCGAGTTGTTCAAGGGAGAGGAAGAGGAGTTTATCCGTATTAAGCCACGGGATGGATTCTCCATGTACAACCCTCCAAGCTGGGTGAGCTGTCACTCTTTACTCCCAACCTTCCCGCATTCTTCGTCGTAAATACTCACCTTGCCGTTTCACGGCAGGAACTGCGAAAAGCTGTAAGGGAGGTCAGCAGCCCGCATCCACAACCGGAGGACCCTGACCGGGCCCTCGATCCCGGACTTGAAGAGGATCCGGACATATTTGTGGAGCTGATAGACATGACGTTCTATCAATTGAGCCGCGATGACGCCATGGTGGCCATCATAGCCGACTATCCTGGGCTACTCCCTACATTGCAGGTAAGGGAAAACCGGAGTCCCAACTTCCGAGAAGGATCCCTTTTATGCACTTCACCTACCGTACACACATGGTGTTTTACAGGGAAGGCCTTCGGGACGCCATGCCGAACCCGCAATAACTCGCCAACAAGGGGCATCGAAGCCGGGTAGGCCAAAAAGGAAGTCGGTCAGGACTGAGACGTCGTCGCAGAGGTATGATACAAAATCTCGATCCGTGGTTGTCGTCTTTCTTTAAAGTATAATGACGTCCATGTTTCCTAATAGGAAAAACGCTCGCCGGACTATATCTGGAGAGGCTGCCGATCACGCCTCCACCAGTCGGGCTCCAGGGCCGGACATAGAGGAAGAAGCTAACACGGGGCGGACGCCGGATGCTCCTCCTATGGAGTATGCGGACAGACTATCCACTACAAATTCCGAAGTGGAGAGCGCCATGAATCACAGGCGTCGCCGGGCCGTACTCTGTGATGCTTGTTTCTCCCAAGAGGCGTTCGATGCCTTCAATTCAGGAGACGCGTACATCCGTGCTGCTCAAAATGGTCTTGCCAGAGCCACGGACCAGTATGTAAAGGATATACGGGTAGGAAAATCTGACGACTATATATATCAGTAGCCCCTGAGACTTGAAACAGTTGACACAACTGATTTAAGGATCATTAATTGTGCAGGTTCTTACAGAGAAGAATACCCAATTGTCTCAAGAGCTGGAAGAGTGCAAAGCCCAGCTACAGGCCGCGGTTGCCGCATTGAAGGAGTCCGAGAAGGCCCCCTCTGGTAACACTTGCTTTTGTTGCAAAGAGTTACAGGTACCAGATAGTGTGCGGCATGCATGCAAATCTAACAGTAGATGTTGCAAATGACCCCGGAGTGAATCCGGAGGCCGTGCCGGGGGATGCGCAACGTGCTAATCGACAGCTAAATGCTGGCGAGCGCGTGCTTACGCGGGTCAGGCAGGAGAAAAATAATCTCCAGGATGCCAATATCCGGCTGGACGTGGAACTAAAAGACGTCCGAGCCTAGCTTGCGGACTCCGTGAAGGAGAATAAGCGGCTTCGACGCGGCATTTAAGTGCTTGAAAGAACTTTTGAAGGAGTTTGGCGAAGAAGCCAGCTAACAGAGTTATGTCTGCAGGTATGCTGACGGGTCGTCCTGCGGAGGAGATGCCCAGGTCTGCGGGTGATCTTTGACCAGAGCTCTCACAACTGCACGAACAAGTTCGCTAGGTGATGCAGGGTATTGCCCAAGCCTTGTGGCCATCCGCGTCCCCGCCAGGAGGCATGGGGGAGCTTATAGAGAAGCTCAATGGAGTGCGGTGGCGCGTCCGATTATGGAAGATATCAGCTTGCCGACAAGGTGCAAGGGAAGCCTGGGCTATGGTGAAGACGCGATATATGCTACCTCTTGAGCTTGCGTTGGGTTTCCCCAAAGAGGAAGTGATGATGCAGTAGAGCAGCGTAAGTATTTCCCTTAGTTTTTGAGAACCAAGGTGTCAATCCAGTAGGTGGCCACGCTCAAGTCCCTCGTACCTGCACAAAACGATAGCTACTCGCAACCAACGCGATTAGGGGTTGTCAATCCCTTCACGGTCACTTACGAGAGTGAGATCTGATAGATATAATATTTTTGGTATTTTTGATATAAAGATGCAAAGTAAAAAGTAAAAGGAAAAGTAAAAAAGCAAAGCAAGATTAAAGTGATGGAGATTAATATGATGAGAATAGACCCGGGGGCCATCGGTTTCACTAGTGCCTTCTGTCAAGAGCATAAGTATTCTACGGTGGGTGAACAAATTATTGTTGAGCAATTGACAGAATTGATCATAGTTATGACAATATCTAGGCATGATCATGTATATAGGCATCACGTCCGCGACAAGTAGACCGAAATGATTCTGCATCTACTACTATTACTCCACTCATCGACCGCTATCCAGCATGCATCTAGAGTATTAAGTTAAAAACAGAGTAATGCTTTAAGCAAGATGACATGATGTAGAGAGATAAATTCATGCAATATGAAATAAACCCCATCTTGTTATCCTCGATGGCAACGATACAATACATGCCTTGCTGCCCCTTCTGTCACTGGGAAGGGACACCGCAAGATCGAACCCAAAGCTAAGCACTTCTCCCATGGCAAGAACTACCAATCTAGTTGGCCAAACCAAACGGATAATTCGAAGAGACTTGCAAAGATAACCAATCATACATAAAAAAATTCATAGAAGATTCAAATATTATTCATAGATAGACTTGATCATAAACCCACAATTCATCGGTCTCAACTCACCGCAAAAAGAAGATTACATCGAATAGATCTCCACGAGAGAGGGGGAGAACTTTGTATTGAGATCCAAAAAGAGAGAAGAAGCCATCTAGCTACTAACTATGGACCCGAAGGTCTGAGGTAAACTACTCACACTTCATCGGAGAGGCAATGATGATGTAGAAGCCCTCCGTGATGACGGCCCTCTCCGGCGGAGCTCCGGAATCGGCCCCAAGATGGGATCTCGTGGATACAGAAAGTTGCGGCGGTGGAATTAGGTTTTTGGCTTCTATTCTGATCGTTTGGGGGTACGTAGGTATATATAGGAGGGAGAAGTACGTCGGTGGAGCTCCGAGGGGCCCACAAGGCAGGGGCGCGCCCTAGGGGGGCGCCCCCACCCTTGTGACCGCCTCTCTGATGCCTTGGCGTAGGGTCCAAGTCTCCTGGATCACGTTCGGTGAGAAAATCACGTTCCCGAAGGTTTCATTCCGTTTGGACTCCGTTTGATATTCCGTTTCTTCGAAACACTGAAATAGGCAAAAAACAACAATTCTGGGCTGGGCCTCCGGTTAATAGGTTAGTCCCAAAAATAATATAAAAGTGGAAAATAAAGCCCAATATAGTCCAAAACAGTAGATAATATATCATGGAGCAATCAAAAATTATAGATATGTTGCAGATGTATCAGGCATCCCCAAGCTTAATTCCTGCTCGTCCTCGAGTAGGTAAATGATAAAAAGAGAATTTTTGATGCGGAGTGCTACTTGGCATAATTTCAATGCAAATCTTCTTAATTGTGATATGAATATTCAGATTAGAAAGATTCAAGACAAAAGTTTATATTGACATAAAAATAATAATACTTCAAGCATAGTAACAAAGCAATTATGTCTTCTCAAAATAACATGGCTAAAGAAAGTTATCCCTACAAAATCATATAGTCTGGCTATGCTCTATCTTCACCACACAAAGTATTTAAATCATGCACAACCCCGATGACAAGCCAAGCAATTGTTTCATACTTTTGACATTCTCAAAACTTTTTCAATCTTCACGCAATACATGAGCATGAGCCATGGATATAGCACTATATGTGGAATAGAATGGTGGTTGTGGAGAAGACAAAAAGAGGGGAAGATAGTCTCACATCAACTAGGCATATCAACGGGCTATGGAGATGCCCATCAATAGATATCAATGTGAGTGAGTAGGGATTGCCATGCAACGGATGCACTAGAGCTATAAGTATATGAAAGCTCAAAAAGAAACTAAGTGGGTGTGCATCCAACTCGCTTGCTCACGAAGACCTAGGGCAATTTTGAGGAAGCCCATCATTGGAATATACAAGCCAAGTTCTATAATGTAAAATTCCCACTAGTATATGAAAGTGATAACATGAGAGACTCTCTACTATGAAGATCATGGTGCTACTTTGAAGCACAAGTGTGGTAAAAGGATAGTAACATTGTCCCTTCTCTCTTTTTCTCTCATTTTTTTATCTGGGCCTTTTCTCTTTTCTTTTTTATGGCCTCTTTTCTTTCTTTTTTTGGGCTTCTTTGGCCTCTTTTATTTATTTTTCGTCCGGAGTCTCATCCCGACTTGTGGGGGAATCATAGTCTCCATCATCCTTTCCTCACTGGGACAATGCTCTAATAATGATGATCAACACACTTTTATTTTTCTTATAACTCAACAATTACAAGTCGATACTTAGAAAAATATATGACTATATATGAATGCCTCCGGCGGTGTACCGGGATATGCAATATGACAATGATGGAGCGTGTCATAATAAACGGAACGATGGAAAGTTGCATGGAAATATATCTCGGAATGGCTATGGAAATGCCATAATAGGTAGGTATGGTGGCTGTTTTGAGGAAGGTATATGGTGGGTGTATGATACTGGCGAAAGGTGCGCGGTATTACAGAGCCTAGCAAAGGTGGAAGGGTGAGAGTGTATAATCCATGGACTCAACATTAGTCATAAAGAACTCATATACTTATTGCAAAAATCTAAAGTTATCAAAGAAAAGTATTACGCGCATGCTCCTAGGGGGATAGATTGGTAGGAAAAGACCATCGCTCGTCCCCGACCGCCACTCATAAGGAAGACAATCAATAAATAAATCATGCTCCGACTTCATCACATAACGGTTCACCATACGTGGATGCTACGGGAATCACAAGCTTCAACACAAGTATTTCTCAAATTCACAACTACTCAACTAGCATGACGTTAATATTATCACCTCCATATCTCAAAACAATTATCATGCTTCAATCTTTTCTTAGTATTCAACACACTCAAAATAAAGTTTCACAAATCTTGAATACCAAGCATATTATTATTAAGCAAATTACCATGCTATTAAGAGACTCTCAAAATAATTTAAGTGAAGCATGAGAGAACAATAGTTTATTTAAAAGAAATCCACCACCGTGCTCTAAAATATCTAAGTGAAGCACATAGAGCAAAATTATAGCGCTCAAAAGATATAAGTGAAGCACATAGAGCAAAACTACATAGCTCAAAAGATATAAGTGAAGCACATAGAGTATTCTATAAAATTCTAATTCATGTATGGCTCTCTCAAAAGGTGTGTACAACAAGGATGATTGTGGCACACTAACAAAACAAAGACACAAATAATACAAGACGCTCCAAGCAAATCACATATCATGTGGTGAATAAAAATATAGCTCCAAGTAAAGTTACCGATAGAAGTGGACGAAAGAGGGGATGCCTTCCGGGGCATCCCCAAGCTTTGGGTTTTAGGTGTCCTTAGATTATCTTGGGGGTGCCATGGGCATCCCCAAGCTTAGGCTCTTGCCACTCCTTGTTCCATAATCCATCAAATCCTTACCCAAAACTTGAAAACTTCACAACACAAAACTTAAGGTAGAAAACTCGTGAGCTCCGTTAGCGAAAGAAAACAAAAGACCACTTCAAGGTACTGTAATGAACTCATTCTTTATTTATATTGGTGTTAAACCTACTGTATTCCAACTTCTCTATGGATTATAAACTATTTTACTAGCCATAGATTCATCAAAATAAGCAAACAACACACGAAAAACAGAATCTGTCAAAAACAGAACAGTCTGTAGTAATCTGTAGCTAGCGCAAGATCTGGAACCCCAAAAATTCTAAAATAAATTGCTGGACGTGAGGAATTTATTAATCATATGCAAAAGAATTAACTAAATAGCACTTCCAAATAAAAATGACAGCAGTTCTCGTGAGCGCTAAAGTTTCGGTTTTTTACAGCAAGTTCAACAAGACTTTCCCCAAGTCTTCCCAACGGTTCTACTTGGCACAAACACTAATTAAACACAAAAAACACAACCAAAACATAGGCTAAATAATTTATTTATTACTAAACAGGAGCAAAAATCAAGGAATAAAAATAAAATTGGGTTGCCTCCCAACAAGCGCTATCGTTTAACGCCCCTAGCTAGGCATAGAAGCGAGGATAGATCTAGGCATTGCCATCTTTGGTAGGAAATTCTTCGATGATGCATATATTTCCCTTAGGAATTTCTTTATTTCTAGTGATTATCAAACTTTTAGGCACAAGATCGAAAAATTCATTTGTAGCAATTGGTTCCTTAATGATAGCAAAAAGATTGGGATGAATACTCATAGATTTAAGATCCGCGGTTTCCTTACTAGATGATTCACCCTTATTTTTAGGAACATACATAAGCTTGCCAATTTTAGTAGGAGGACTTGGAGTATTATTTACGGAAGAAAAGGCGGTTCCCATGTTTGTAATGATACCCTCAAGTTTATCAATTCTAGTAGAATCTAAGTTTATCTTCTCATTAACTATGGGTTCTTTTTCCTTAATATTTTTCAAAGTCATTCCTACCTTAGATCCATATTGAGTAATTTAATTGTGGATCTTTTTATCTAGATTTTCAATTAATTCAATAGTAGGAACTTTATTTTCAATAATTTCAAGTCTTTGCATAACATGCTCCAAAGTTAACATGGTTCCATTAACCAAAAGAGGTGGTGAGCCAAATAAATCTAACATAGCATTATAAGAATCAAAAGTATGGCTACCCAAGAAGTTCCCTTCGGTAATGGTATCGAGGATATATCTATACCAAGGATTAACACGTACATAAAAATTGCGGAGAAGAACTGAAGTAGATTGCTTCCTGGAGATCTATTTTGAGCATTGCGAATTCTATACCAAGCATCTTTTAGATTTTCTCCCTCCCTTTGTTTAAAATTTAGAACTTCATTCTCGGGAGACAACAGAGAAGATATGAGACTAGCCATGACGACAAGCACACACGAGCAAACAAGGGCAAATGGGCAAAAGAGGCAAATAGAGGGGGAGGATAGAGAGAGAGAGAGGGCAAATAAAACAGCAAGGGTGAAGTGGGGGAGAGGAAAACGAGAGGCAAATGGCAAATAATGTAATGCGAGAGATAGGGATTGTGATGGGTACTTGGTATGTTGACTTTTTGCGTAGACTCCCCGGCAATGGCGCCAGAAATTCTTCTTGCTACCTCTTGAGCTTGCGTTGGATTTCCCCGAAGAGGAAGGGATGATGCAGCAGAGTAGCGTAAGTATTTCCCTCAGTTTTTGAGAACCAAGGTATCAATCCAGTAGGAGGACACGCTCAAGTCCCTCGTACCTGCACAAAACGATATCTACTCGCAACCAATGCGATTAGGGGTTGTCAATCCCTTCACGGTCACTTACGAGAGTGAGATCTGATAGATATAATATTTTTGGTATTTTTGATATAAAGATGCAAAGTGAAAAGTAAAAGGAAAAGTAAAAAAGCAAAGCAAGATTAAAGTGATGGAGATTAATATGATGAGAATACACTCGGGGGCCATCGGTTTCACTAGTGCCTTCTCTCAGGAGCATAAGTATTCTACGGTGGGTGAACAAATTACTGTTGTGCAATTGACAGAATTGAGCATAGTTATGAGAATATCAAGGCATGATCATGTATGTAGGCATCACGTCCGCGACAAGTAGACCGAAACGATTCTGCATCTACTACTATTACTCCACTCATCGACCGTTATCCAGCATGCATCTAGAGTATTAAGTTAAAAACAGAGTAACGCATTAAGCAAGATGACATGATGTAGAGAGATAAATTCATGCAATATGAAATAAAACCCATCTTGTTATCCTCGATGGCAACGATACAATACGTGCCTTGCTGCCCCTTCTGTCACGGGGAAAGGACACCGCAAGATCGAACCCAAAGCTAAGAACTTTTCCCATGGCAAGAACTACCAATCTAGTTGGCCAAACCAAACGGATAATTCGAAGAGACTTGCAAAGATGACCAATCATACATAAAACAATTCAGAGAAGATTCAAATATTATTCATAGATAGACTTGATCATAAACCCACAATTCATCGGTCTCAACAAACACACCGCAAAAAGAAGATTACATCAAATAGATCTCCATGAGAGAGGGGGAGAACTTTGTATTGAGATCCAAAAAGAGAGAAGAAGCCATCTAGCTACTAACTATGGACCCGAAGGTCTGAGGTAAACTACTCACACTTCATCAGAGAGGCTATGATGATGTAGAAGCCCTCCGTGATGACGGCCCTCTCCGGCGGAGCTCCGGAACAGGCCCCAAGATGGGATCTCATGGATACGGAAAGTTGCGGCGGTGGAATTAGGTTTCTGGCTCTTGTTCTGATCGTTTGGGGTACGTAGGTATATATAGGAGGAAGAAGTACGTCGGTGGAGCTCCGAGGGGCCCAGGAGGTAGAGGGCGCGCCCTAGGGGGGGCGCCCCCACCCTCGTGACCGCCTCTCTGATGTCTTGGCGTAGGGTCCAAGTCTCCTGGATCACGTTCGGTGAGAAAATCACGCCCCTGAAGGTTTCATTCCGTTTGGACTCCGTTTGATATTCTGTTTCTTCGAAACACTGAAATAGGCAAAAAAACAACAATTCTGGGCTGGGCCTCCGGTTAATAGGTTAGTCCCAAAAATAATATAAAAGTGGAAAATAAAGCCCAATATAGTCCAAAACAGTAGATAATATAGCATGGAGCAATCAAAATTATAGATACGTTGGAGACGTATCAATATACCAAAGCTGACCCAAAGCACATGGCCAAGGTCGGACCTGTGGGGCCTGATGGGAAAGAGATCCCCGTCAGTTTGGTGTATGACCGAGTAGAATTAGCCGCAAAATATTCCCAACAGGATTGTAGGCTAGACAGCCTGTTGGATGGTATAGAAGAAGAATTTAATCGGTCTTAGTGACTGTGTACTTCAATTGACATATATAATGTCCCTAGTTGGATTGTAAATCATTTGTCATGGCAGACCTTTTCGCTTTGACCTCTGGACCCGATAGTCCGGAGTGTGTCTGAATACCCACTCGGTTATCTAAAACCGGGGTATGCATGGAAACCAGGCATAGGGGTCATAAGTGCTTGAACAGACAAGTACCCAACTAGCTATGTTATATTACATGGATAGTAAGAAACATCTTCCAGGGAGAATAGTTTCGTTAAGGGTTCCTTTCCCTGGGTACGCATGCCCTAATGTGCATGTCCGAACTGCGAAAAGAGACGCGGGCTATAAACATCTAGGGGCATGTGTCAAATTAAATAAAAGTCATCTTTTGTTCACCGACTAAATATTCCCTTAAGAACGCTAGCTTTCGGCTTCACCCAGTCTAAGGTACACATCCGGCTGACCCGACAGTAACAATCGCAGAGGTGCTCCCCTTATGCCCTAGCCGAATTAACGGGAACATAGGGCATAAATACAAGAGCCAGGCAACCCAGCTTGACCAAAACTTAAGTCATATCGGTGCATATAATGGCGAAAAATGGTACATGCGGAAGAATAACACATGTGTGGGGCATAATGCCCAGAAAAATAGTTATATTAAGCTTCTGTATAAGAAGCCCCCGGGTATAATGAGTGCTTAGCGCGTCAAGATTGTGTAACCAAGACACAAGTTTAGCCTTTTAAGGCCATGAGGAGAATAAAAAGAGAGAAAGAGAGAGAAGACAGATAATTGATATGCAAAAAATTGACGGAGGTAAGGAGACGAACATAGAGTCCGGCACTAGGCGTAGAATCTTTGGAGTCTGGCTGCGTTCCATGGGTTTGGCTCGAGTCGATTGTCCGATGCATCCCGCAGACGGTACGCTCCATCGGTCAGAACCTGGTCAATAATGAAGGGACCTTCACATTTGGACTTGAGCTTGTTCTTTTTCTTCTCCGGCAGGCGTAGAACTAATTCGCCGACGTTATAGGTTTTGGCCCGTACTTCTCTGCTTTGATACCTTCGAGCCTGTTGCTGATAGAATGCGGAACGGGCTTTTGCCACGTCGCGCTCCTCCTCCAGGGCGTCCAAAATATCCTGCCGATCGAGCTCGGCCTCTTTTTCTTTGTACATGCGCACTTGAGGTGAGTCATGAATTATGTCGCAAGGCAGAACCGCCTCTGCGCTGTACACCATAAAAAACGGTGTGTATCCGGTAGTGCGATTCGGCGTGGTCTGCAGCCCCCATAGTACGGAGTCGAGCTCCTCTACCCAGTGCGTGTTTGATTCCTTTAAGGATCGCACTAATCTGGGTTTGATGACGCTCATGATAAGACAATTTGCTCGCTCGACTTGACCGTTAGTTTGCGGGTGATAGACAGAAGCATAATCGAGCTTGATGCCCATGTTGCTGCACCAAAGTTTTACCACGTCGGCTGTAAAGTTCGTGCCGTTGTCAGTGACGATGCTATGGGGGATGCCATAACGGTGTACAACCCCAGATATGAAGTCTATCACCGGTCCAGATTCGGCCGTTTTGACAGGTTTTGCTTCTATCCATTTGGTGAATTTATCCACCATGGCCAGTAAGTATTTTTTTTCTTATGGGTTCCCCCTTTAAGGGGTCCAACCATATCAAGCCCCCAGACCGCAAAGGGCCAAGTAATGGGGATTGTTTGGAGAGCGGTAGGTGGCATATAGCTTTGGTTTGCAAAAAGATGGCAACCGACGCAATGTTGGACCAGATGCTGTGCATCTGCTCGGGCCATCGGCCAATAGAAACCTGTACGAAAGGCCTCGCTTACAAGGGCCCGGGCTGCGGCGTGATGGCCGCCGAGTCCAGCATGGATTTCTGCCAAAAGCTTCCGCCCTTCTTCTTCTTCAGAGATGCACCTTTGAAGGACTCCGGTAGTGCTTTTCTTATAAAGCTCTCCCTCGTGGACCTTGTAGGCTTTAGATCGCCGCACTATGCAGCGTGCCTCATTTTGGTCCTTAGGTAGTTCCTGCCTGGTTAGGTAGGCTAGGAATGGTTCTGTCCATGGGGCGATGACGGCCATTATCAGATGGGCTGAAGGTGTTATTTCAATGGCAGAGCCTCCGATTGTGTCAAAGTGTTCAGTATCTGATGATGTGGCCGAGTCCGGACTATTGCTACCGGTGTCCCCTTCCCATACCACGGATGGCTTAAACAGTTTTTCCAAGAAATGTTAGGTGGGACAGGATCGCGCTTTGCACTGATACGGGCGAGGATATCCGCCGCTTGATTGTTTTCCCGAGCCACATGGTGGAATTCAAGCCCCTCGAACCGAGCTGACATTTTGAGGACGGCGATGCATATGACGCCATTTTCGGATCCTTGGCATCAAAGTCTCCATTTATTTGAGATATTGCGATGTTCGAGTCCCCACGCACCTCCAGGCGTTGAATGCCCATGGAAACTGCCATCCGGAGACCATGTAATAGGGCCTCGTATTCGGCTGCGTTGTTGGAGTCTGTATATAGTATTTGGAGTACGTATTGGACTGTATCTCCAGTGGGGGACGTCAGGACGACGCCAGCCCCTAGACCAGCCAGCATTTTAGAGTTGTCAAAGTGCATGATCCAATTGGAGTATGCGCCGTACTCTTTAGGGAGTTCGGCTTCTGCCCATTCAGCGACGAAATCGACCAGTACTTGCGACTTAATGGCTCGCCGTGGTCTATATGTTATGTCGAACGGGAGGAGCTCGATAGCCCATTTAGCAATCTGGCCCGTGGCATCGTGGTTTTTTATTATGTCGTTGAGTGGTACTTCTGAGGCCACCGTGATTGAACACTCTTGAAAGTAGTGTCATAATTTTTGGGATGCCATAAATACCGTGTATGCTATCTTTTGATAATGTGGGTACCATGATTTGCATGGAGTGAGGACAGTGGACACATAATAGACCGGCTTTTGAAGTGGGAATTTATGTCCGTCCGTCTCTCGTTCAACTATGAGCACTATGCTTACAACTTGGTGAGTTGCCGCTATATATAACAGCATTGGTTCGCTGACATTTGGCACGGCCAAGATTGGGTTGGTGGCCAGGATGGCTTTTACTTCCTCCAATCCGGCCGTGGCTGCGTCGGTCCACTCGAAGTGTTCGGTGCACCGAAGAAGGCGATAAAGGGGGAGTGCCTTTTCTCCTAATCGGGAGATAAAGCGGCTTAAGGCCGCCACGCATCCAGTTAACTTTTGGATTTGCTCGAGGTCAGTTGGGATAGCCAACTGCAACAGAGCTCAGATTTTAGCCGGATTTGCTTCAATTCCTCTACTGGAGATGATAAAGCCCAGGAGCTTTCCGGCGGGTACGCCGAAAACGCATTTTTCCGGATTGAGCTTAATGTAGTATGTTCGGAGATTGTCTAACGTGAGCCTCAAGTCGTCTATTAAGGAGTCAACGTGTCTGGTTTTAACGACCACATCATCTACGTATGCCTCCACTGTTTTGCCGATCTTCTTTTCCAGACATGTCTGAATCATGCGTTGATATGTTGCGCCGGCGTTTTTGAGCCCGAAGGGCATTGTGTTAAAACATAAGGGGCCATATGGAGTGATAAATGCCGTTGCGGCTTGATTGGACTCCGCCATCTTAATTTGGTGGTAACCGGAGTATGCGTCGAGGAAGCACAATGAGTCGTGTCCTGCGGTATCGTCGATAATTTGATCGATGCGAGGGAGGGGGAAGGGATCCTTTGGGAAAGCCTTATTAAGGTCTTTGAAGTCAACGCATAGGCGCCAGGATTTGTCCTTCTTTGGTACCATCACAAGGTTTTCTAGCCAGTCTGGATGCTTTATTTCTATAATAAATCCGGCCTCCAGTAACTTGGCTAGCTCCTCTCCCATGGCTTGTCGCTTAGGTTCGGAGAAATGCTGAAGAGTCTGCTTGACCGGCTTGAATCCCTTTAGAATGTTAAGGCTATGCTCGGCCAGCCCGCATGGGATTCCTGGCATGTCTGAAGGATGCCAGGCGAATATGTCCCACTTCTCGCGCAGGAACTCCCGTAGTGCGGCGTCTACAGCGGGGTTTAACTGTGCCCCGATGGATGCTGTTTTTGTGGGGTCCGTTGGATGGACTTGGAATTTGACTATTTCATCCGCTGGTTTAAAAGAGGTGGACTTGGATCTTTTGTCTAGTATCACGTCGTCCCTGTCCATTGTGGAGCACGGCGCGGTTAATTCCTCCGCCACAAGGGCTTCGGATAATGCCTCAAGGGCCAGTGCGGCTGTTTTGTTCTCGGCACGGAGTGCTATGTCCGGATCACTAGCTAGAGTGATGGTTCCATTGGGCCCGGGCATTTTGAGCTTCATGTACTCGTAAGGGGGTATGCTTGGAAGATCATGAATGCCTCCCGCCCTAGAAGGGCATGGTATCCGCTACTGAACGGGGCCACTTGGAATGTAATTTCTTCGGACCTGTAATTCTCCGGAGTGCCGAATACTACATCTAGTGTGATTTTCCCAGCGCAACGTGCCTCCCGACTAGGGATGATTCCTCGGAAGGTCGTGCTGCTTTGCTCAATACAGTTTCTGTCTATTTCCATTTTTTGGAGAGTCTCCTCATAAATGAGGTTTAATCCGATGCCGCCGTCCATGAGCACTTTAGTGAGCCGAAAGCCATCCACAATTGGACTGCGGACCAAGGCGGTGGTGCTCGGGCTGTTCGGAATTTAGGTTCGTCACTGGCATTGAGGGTGATAGCCGTGTCACTCCATGGATTTATTGCTGCCATGTGGCAGACTTCGGCAAAGCTACGGAGTGCTCGCTTACGCCTATTATTTGAGGCAAAGGTCTCAAAGACTATCAATACTGTATTGTTATCCACGGGATGGTGCTCTGAGGTGTTTTGGATGAGGAGATCCTCACCGCTCTTGGCCACCTGCCGGAGTACCCAACATGCTCTAAGGCTGTGTGTTGGTATGGTATCTGTTGTACTATGAATTTTGCAGGGCCTGTTAAGCCATCCCTCCAATATGGTTCCACGCCCTGTAGTGGGCTTTCCCTTCTTTGTAATTGAGTCGGGCGACTTATGAGAGTGCACCCTTTTAGTTCAGACTGGAGGTTTTGTCAGAGCCGGATTATCCCAAAATTTTATTTGGGTTTTCCAGGCACTTTCCGTCGCACAGTACTTCTGTACTATGGCCACCAAGTCAGTGAAGTGTGCTATGTCACGGCGACTTATGGCGTTGAGGATTCCCTTGTCCGTGCAATTGTTGCAAAAGAACGAAATTGCGTCTTCCTCGTGACAGTCCTTGACCTTGTTCATTACGAGGAATCTGGCCCAATAGTGATGTACTGTCTCTTGGGGCTCTTGCCTAATGTGAGAAAGACCATTTGTATCTGGGTGGGTGCGTGGATTTAAGTCCAGACCTTGACCCAATCTGAGACCCCGGGGCGGGGGAGTTTCCGCTCTTGGAAGTTCGGGCTCCGGGATGTTGCCCCGCAGGTTCGGCATGCAGCCTGATTCTAGGTTCAGGGTTAGGGTCATGTCCTCCCGTGGGTGGGTATCCAGCTCAGAGAGCTCGGGAATCCGGACATAGTTCGTCCTCAGGATAGAGGGAGAATCGCTGCATTGCTCCTCCACCACCGCTATCTGATGGGTGAACGGCGGAGAGTTAATCTCCCTTTGGTCGGGTTTAAGCCCAATCCGATCGTAGTCCGTAGCGACTCCCAGAGCAGCGATGCGATCCAAGAGCTCGTTCAAAGAGGAGAGCTCCATTGGATCCAACTGCTCGGTGAATTTTGAGCCGATGTGGAGGCTATTTTCGATGACCCGAGAAGTCATCGTTGGCGCAGCGTCGAGTGGGCGGTCATGACGAAGCCGCCTAGTCGGAGAGTTTGGCCTACAGCCAGGGCTCCCCCAGAGGTGATGTTGTCCTTGACAACGAGACGAGCCATCCCTCCTTATGATGACGACATAGTGGAACTCTCAATGAAAGCACGAATGTCGGTGTCAAAACCGGCGGATCTCGGGTAGGGGGTCCCGAACTGTGCGTCTAAGGCGGATGGTAAGAGGAGGCAGGGGACACGATGTTACCCAGGTTCGGGCCCTCTTGATGGAGGTAATACCCTATGTCCTACTTGATTGTTCTTGATGATATGAGTATTACAAGAGTTGATCTACCACGAGATGGTAGAGGCTAAACCCTAGAAGCTAGCCTATGGTATGATTGTATGTTGTCCTACGTACTAAACCCTCCGGTTTATATATACACCGGAGGGGGCTAGGGTTACACAAAGTCGATTACATGGGAGGAGATCTACATATCCGTATTGCCAAGCTTGCCTTCCACGCCAAGGAAAGTCCCATCCGGACACGGGACGAAGTCTTCAATCTTGTATCTTCATAGTCCAATAGTCTGGCTGTCCGGAGACCCCCTAATCCAGGACTCCCTCAATTTGTGTTATCATCGACCACTTTATTGCCTTCCATTCAACACAAACTTGTTCGTGTTTTGTGTATACCTTGAGATCCTTGCTATCCCGCATTTGTTCTCCCTTACCTTGGAGTATTACCATATTTTATGTCAAGAATGTCCTGAGAATTTCACCACCTCTTAAGAATTCTTGATACAGGTGATACTTCTTGCCATATCCGTTCATTCCTTGGTCCCCGTGTTGTTTCTAACCGGAAAACCGACAATTGAACTATGATGTGCGACTTCAAAACTTCTAGCAACCCTATTGCTTTGAAGTTAATGGTCGACATTTCATTCTTAGACCATTGGTTATTGAATCACCATTCTAACATTGATCATGCTACCTAAGCCCATATTCCGGGCGCACCTTTCAACCAATGTTTAGTTTTGTATGTTTTCCTTGAACATATATCATTATATTATTCCATTTGATCTGAAGAATGTTATCTCCTTGTTCACATAATTGTGGAAATCCATATTTGGTTAATCTCGATGAATTGTCGCTGACTCCATCAGCCACATCCTCATTTTCTCATTGGTTAATGATGAACTTTTGTTTTGGAACTTGCTTCTATAGTTCATTTCCCGAGAATCTTATAATGTCATCTTGTCGATTTGTGTTGCACCTCTTCTTCTTAGGCATCCTGAGTCTAAGGTATCCTAACACCAATCAGATCTGAATCTCGGTCAGAAATGATGGTTGGAACATATATCCAAGAGTTATAACATTGGTCTTTATTTGACCCGATAAGATGATGTCATGCCTAGCAGACCTGGCCGGAGGACCTATTGTTATAGTTTCCTTTTTAGCAAGATTAACCATTCTTCCATGAGGAAATTGTAAGACTTATTCTATAAGTTGTTCCTAATGGATCCTTTGTGTATCCAAAGTCTGACCTTTACTTGATGACCTTGCCAGTGCTATCTCGAAGCATGTCTGTGGTTCTTCGATCATCAATAAGAACATTTGAAGTCCAATGCTAAATTTTCTTATCAATTATTCAAACACCGTTGTTTGGGTAATGTCATGAAATTCCTCTCCCCTTACCTAAATGGTTTTCTACTTTCTATCCTGTCATGGATATCATGCTCTGCTTGTGCTTGGGAAGGATATACCCCTGAAATATGTGTTTAAACATATTTTCCTTTCCATTGTTCTGTTTAATCTGATAATCATATTTTCCTTTCCATTGTTTTGTTTAATCTTTATTGTGATCTATATGATCTAAGAAGTAATAATTCACTGCTTATGTAAACACCTCGGTGTACAACTCTGTCAGTATGACTCCGTTACTATTTTTGATGACATTCTGATAGCCACCGATGGATGAGAACCTGGCCTAATGGTCTGCCTCATTCAACAAGTAGGAAAATGGTTCTCTTCGTCCCTCGCCCTTGGTATCGATGTTGTTGCCGACATAACTGACAGGCTATCCTCTGACATGCCTTGCTTACATGATCGTGCAAGACGTCACCGCCCTTCCTACTTTTAACACACATGGTGGGCCCATAACCCACAGTTCCACAGGATCGACACCTGACTCTCCTGTACACCCTCCTGTTCCCAAGCTTTTTCCTCGCTCGTGGCCTCATATGTAATTCATGAGCCACCTTCCGAGAGATCATCAATTCTGGTATCATACACAATACTTATTCCCGTTGCTTGGAACCCCTTTCGCGCCCTATTTCAGGCATAGAACGATTGCCTTCCCACTCGAAACTTCCCATGATACCTCCTTACATTGCTCTCGATATTTTCTTAAGTTTCAATTCGAGAGTTACTTTCCTCCACCTTCCCCAATGTTATCGACCAGATAGTCAACCTTGCAGAGGTCCGTTCCCCCAGAATACCCACCCTTTATTCTTTCGTAAGTACGATGGAGTTCCCAAAGAAAGGATGTCGACCTCATCATGATGACTTGAAGCAGAGAAATGAAGACATCAACGTAATGGATCGACCTGTTCGAGAAGAGCAACCAAGAACGAGAAGATCCATTAGAATTTCAGATCTTTCCCCCTTGCTCCACCTCTTAAAATCTCGGGATGAGATTTCTTGTAGTTGAGGAGAATTGTGATGCCCGGATAATTAAGCTATAGTAAACCTCTGCTAATGATGCCACGTCACCACGAATACTGTTTTTAGTTTCGCGATGATTCAAATCTCGTTCGACTTCAAATTCAAAATCAAGTCAAACAATAAAAAAATTCAAATATTAGAACTAAGCTGTTCGAATTTTAGCGAATAAACCGTAGATGATTATGGTGGTGAAACCACATTCTAATAAATTATTTAAATGTACTATAATAAATAAATAAACAACTTAAACAAGTAGATAAATTCCTTTTATTAATTATAAAACATTAAACTATTTTATTTGAGGTTTAAGCTTTTTGTGGCAGTGGTAAAACTAGTCACACTAATTTAGGTGCTTTTGTATATACTTTTGTAAAACAAAATTAAATGAGCATAAATACAAAATAGTAAAGAAAAAATTACTAAAATGAAAAGAGAACAAAAAATAAAAGGAAAACCACTTTACCCCCCCCCCCCCCCGACTAGGCCTTGGCCTAGTTGGCCGTGTCGCCGAGTGGCCTGCCGGCCCACCCCCGCGCCCCCTGGCCTACTAGCCCCCCACCAGTAACCCTAACCCCATGCTCTCCCCCTCTCCCCCCGACCCGCCTATCCCTCTACCTCTCCCCCCGATCTGGTTCGGGGGCAACGACCCCGACGCCCTGCGCTCGCCGCCGCCCGGAGCCCCCTCGTCTGACCTCGTGGCCCGTCCCCATCCTCCTTCCAGAAACCCTATCCCTACCGATCCACCTCACCCTCCCTCTCCCTCGAGTGCGCCCTCGCCTGGATCGGGCACTGCCCGACGCCGCCCGTCGCCCGCCCTGCCACGCCTCCGTCCTTCTCCGCGGCATCACCTCGCCGGCGCTGCCCCACCACCTCCCTTGCCGGCGCCGCTTCCTCGCTAGACCGCCCTGTTCCCCCGCCTCTGCTTCGCCCAGCGTCGCCGAACGTCCTCCCCGACCTCCTCCCCACGGGTCTCCACTGCGCCTCGCCACCCCCGCTCCCAATCAACGGCCGTGAGTCGCTGTTCCCCTCCTCTCGCTCTCCTCCCCGCAGTTGCCGCGCACCGCGCACCCACAGCCGCGCCGGCCCCACCCATCACTGCTGGTGCGCGCCCTGGCTACTCCAGCCTCGTTTCCGCAAACCCCGCTATTCGCCGTGTTGCCACTACCACACACGACCATCTGCTGCTGTTGCGCCCCACCGGCGCTCGCTGCGTGCCCGCCCCGCTGCGGACCCTGCCCGACCTGCTCACTCGACTGTCGTGGCCTCGTTCCGGCGCGCCCTGCCGCGCCACCACCTCCCCTCGCCGGCCCTCGCAGCTGCGCCTACGCCTCCAACTCCTACGATGCTCATGTGCGAGCACGCGCCTTTCCCCTGGCCTGTGCCTTTAACCACAGGGCCCCCTGGAAAAGAATGTAAAAAATAAAATAATAGATAAAAATAATATATTAATTAATCAGATATCTAATTAACTTAATTAGCTAATTAACTTCTATTTTATCCTAATGTGAGTATGACAGTAGGCCCCACTACTTAATTAGATTAATTAAAACGTTATCAAAACTCTAGTGAATAGAGCTTCACTTACAGTGGGGTCCCACTGGTCCCATTGACCAGTCAAATGCTGACTGGGATTGCACCAGTCAATGACAAGTGGGCCCCTATTAACCCAGATGACTAGTCAACTGGTCAACATTTGACATGCCGACTCAGCCTACGACCCCATTGTCAGCCTTGCATACATTATGTTGTGTACACTTTGTGTGTGCACTTAGCATTTAGCTATTCAATTTTCGAATTAATATTAAATTCCAGAATTTTTAGAAAAGGTATAAAACTTCTAAAATTAATATAAAATATAATCTGTAACTTGGATGAAAATACTTTGTACATGAAATTTTCTTAGAAAAACGTGACGCATCCGAATACGCAGTCTGTTCGTCCTCCGCACGTCCCTAGCATAGAGAACATGCAACAATCCACCTCCGTTTCATCTGCCCGAAAACATCAGCCACCGGGAATACTTTCCCGGATGTTTTCCCCCTTCACGGGTATCACCTATCCCTACGTTAGATCATCCCTGGCACCACATATTGCCTTGTTATATTTTGTGCTCCTTTGTTTGTGCATATTTACTGTTTCTCCCCCCCCCCCCTCTTCTTCTCCGGTATACCACGAGACCGGCACTGATGCCACTGAGTACAACTACGTCATCGTCGACCCGTCCTTCTTGCCAGAGCAACCAGGCAAGCCCCCCTTGATCAACCCGATATCGCCTATTCTTCTTTCTACTGCTTGCATTAGAGTAGTGTAGCATGTTACTGCTTTCCGTTAATCCAATTCTTATGCATAGCCTGTCTTTGCTACTAATGTTGTTACATTTACCTGCAATCCTAAAAGCTCAGTATAGGATGCTAGTATTCCATCAGTGGCCCTACATTCTTGTTCGTCTGCCATGCTATACTATCGGGCCATGATCACTCGGGAGGTGATCACGGGTATATACTATATATATATCTTATACATGATACATGTGGTGACTAAAGACGGGTCGGCTCGCAGAGTACTCGTGAGTGATTCTGGTGTGGGGGCTGAAAGGACAGGTGGTTCCATCCCGGTAGTGGTGGGCCTGGGTTCCCGACAGCCCCCGACTTTTACTTTCTGGCGGAGCGACAGGGCAGGTTCAGACCACCTAGGAGAGAGGTGGCCCTGGACCTAGTCGGCGTTCGCGGTTACATCAATTAACAGGCTTAACGAGATCTTGGTATTTGATCTAAGTCTGGCCACTGTCCTATATGCACAAACCAACTATGCGGGAACAGTTATGGGCACTCGACGTCGTGGTATCAGCCGAAGCCTTCTTGACGTCAGCGACTGAGCGGCGCGCCCTGAGTTGGGCTGCGTAATGCAACTTCCTTTGTAATGGAGGTTGCTTGGGCTGCTCACCGGCCGCGTACGCAACGTGCAGGTGTGCAATGGGTGATGGGCCCAGACCCCTGCGCGCTTAGGATTTAGACCGGCGTGCTGACCTCTCTGTTGTGCCTAGGTAGGGCTGCGACGTGTTGATCTTCTAAGGCCGGGCATGACCGAGGAAAGTGTGTCCGGCCAGAGGGATCGAGCGTGTTGGGAAATTTGGTGCACCCCTGCAGGGAAGTTTATCTATTCGAATAGACGTGTCCCTCGGTAAAAGGACAACCCATAGTTGTACCTCGACCTTATGACAACTAGAACCGGATACTTAATGAAACACACCCTTCCAAGTGCCAGATACAACCCGGTGATCGCTTTCTCACAACGTGACGAGGAGAGGATCGTCGGGTAGGATTATGCTATACGCTGATACTTGGTGAACTTACCATCTATTCTCTTCTACATGCTTCAAGATGGAGGTTGCCAGAAGCGTAGTCTTTGATAGGACTAGTTATCCCCCTCTTATTCTGGCATTCTGCATTTTAGTCCACAAATACTATCCATTTCATTGATAACAATGCATATGTAGTGTAGATCCTTGCTTGTGAGTACTTTGGATGAGTACTCACGGTTGCTTTGCTCCCCCTTTTACCCTTCCTATATCTTGTTGTCGCAACCAGATGCTACAGTCCACGAGCCAGAGGATCCCGAGGATGTTTGTACATGGAGTTCGACTTCAAGGAGTAGTTAGGAGGTCCCAGGCAGGAGGCCTTGCCTTTTTGATTGTTGCTACTTTTGTTCTAGCCATCTTATGGCACCTTGTTTAACTTTATGTCTATACTCAGATATTATTGCTTTCGCTGACTCTTGTGTCTTCGAGCATTTGTATTTGAGCCCTCGAGGCCCCTGGCTTGTAATATAAAGCTTTTATTATTTTAATTTGTGTCTAGAGTTGTGTTGTGATATCTTCCCGTGAGTCCCTGATCTTGGTCGTACACATTTGCGTGCATGATTAGTGTACGGTCAAATCGGGGGTGTCACTGTGGCTCAGGCTCGGGAGCTTATGTTGGGGAAAACAAATAGGGGTATGTGCTATCCCCTGACTCATGCATGAACAAGAGTCAAGACCAAGCCAAGATGTACAAGAAACCATGAAGTTCGAAGGACCAACACGCAGATCAGAGGGACCAAGAACGAGCCAAGGAAGTTGGGTATCGTCAAGAGAAGAAGCCTCCCTTGCCGGGCAGGCGAGCCCGACAAGGGGCGAGGCCACCCCCAGAAGTAGACAACCAAGGCACCCCGGCAGGGCCTGCCGGGGCTCACGGAGGCAAAACCACCTCACCAACCACTCCACCATGACCCACGTCGTTGATCAGTGCGGTGTCAATCCGCAAAGTGATTAAGTGGCATCCATTCACCCCATGGCAGCCATTTCCTATAGAATAAACCCACAGATGACACCCGTCCCTGCGACAAGTCAAGAGAACAGGCGCGGAGCTAACAAGATAGCCCGAAAAGCCTTGTCGGGCAACCCATGATGTGACGTTAAGCAGTGCATTTAATGCGCTCTGTCAGCATACAGAGTTAGGTATGATAGCACTGTTTGCTATCTTATCCGTGCGTAATGACTACTTTGCCACTTTAGTTGCCCCTTGATCTATAAAAGGAGGCCCATGGCAACTGTAGAAAGGGTTAGCAGGTTGGATAATTCACACCCCCATATGCGCGTAGTCGCTGCTGCCTGCTACCTCTTGAGCACTTGTGTTGGTTTTCCCTTGAAGAGGAAAGGGTGGTGCAGCAAAGTAGTGTAAGTATTTCCCTCGGTTTTTGAGAACCAAGGTATCAATCCAGTAGGAGGCCACGCATGAGTCCCTCGCACCTACACAAACAAATAAATCCTCGCAACCAACGCGATAAGGGGTTGTCAATCCCTACACGGTCACTTACGAGAGTGAGATTTGATAGATATGATAAGATAATATTTTTGGTATTTTTATGATAAAGATGCAAAGTAAAATAAAAGGCAATAAAATAACTAAGTATTGGAAGATCAATATGATAGAAGATAGACCGGGGGCCATAGGTTTCACTAGTGGCTTCTCTCGAGAGCATAAGTATTCACGGTGGGTAAACAAATTACTGTTGAGCAATTGACAGAATTGAGCATAGTTATGAGAATATCTAGTTATGATCATGTATATAGGCATCACGTCCGAGACAAGTAGACCGACTCCTGCCTGCATCTACTACTATTACTCCACACATCGACCACTATCCAGCATGCATCTAGAGTATTAAGTTCAAGAGAACAGAGTAACGCTTTAAGCAAGATGACATGATGTAGAGGGATAAACTCATGCAATATGAAATAAACCCCATCTTGTTATCCTCGATGGCAACAATACAATACGTGCCTTGCTGCCCCTACTGTCACTGGGAAAGGACATGGCAAGGTTGAACCCAAAGCTAAGCACTTCTCCCATTGCAAGAATGATCAATCTAGTAGGCCAAACCAAACTGATAATTCGAAGAGACTTGCAAAGATAACCAATCATACATAAAAGAATTTAGAGAAGATTCGAATATTGTTCATAAATAAACTTGATCATAAACCCACAATTCATCGGTCTCAACAAACACACCGCAAAAGAAGATTACATCGAATAGATCTCCACAAGAGAGGGGGAGAACTTTGTATTGAGATCCAAAAAGAGAGAAGAAGCCATCTAGCTAATAACTATGGACCCGTAGGTCTGAGGTAAACTACTCATACTTCATGGGAAGGGATATGGTGTTGATATAGAAGCCCTCCGTGATCGATCCCCCTCCTGCGGAGCTCCGGAACAGGCCCCAAGATGGGATCTCGTGGATACAGAAATTTACGGCGGTGGAATTAGGGTTTTGGCTCCATATCTGGTTGTTTGGGGGTACGTAGGTATATATAGGAGGAAGGAGTACGTCGGTGGAGCAACAGGGGGCCCACGAGGGTGGAGGGCACGCCCAGGGGGGTAGGCGCCCCCTACCTCGTGGCCTCCTAGTTGATGTCTTGACGTAGGGTCCAAGTCCTCTGAATCATGTTCATTTCGAAAATCACGTCCCTGAAGGTTTCATTCCGTTTGGAATCCGTTTGACATTCTTGTTCTGCGAAACCCTAAAATAGGCAAAAAAACAGCAATTCTGGGCTGGTCCTCCGGTTAATAGGTTAGTCCCAAAAATAATATAAAAGTTTATAATAAAGCCCAATAATGTCCAAAACAGAATATAATATAGCATGGAATAATCAAAAATTATAGATACGTTGGAGACGTATCACTGCCTGAGGCAACCCCTGCCGGGCAAGTGTACTACGCACCACCACCACCTTTTCCACCATCAATCCACCAAAGCAGGAGTAGGGTTTTATGCCTCACAACGTCCCGGTCCTGGATAAATTACTCGTGTGATCCCTGCTGCGCTGCCCCATGCTCATCTGCTCTTTGTGCAACGTGTCGCCCCCCTACCGAACCAGCAAGGACCTCCTGGTCCTATAGGTGGTCGTGGTTTCCCGCGACACCAAGCTTAGACGCTTGAGTCTCCTTGAATATTTACTTGGGGTGCCTTGGGCATCCCCAAGCTTGAACTCTTGCTTCTCCTCCTTCTCCTCATATCGAGACCTCCTCGATTTTTGAACACTTCATCCACACAAAACTTAACAAAACCTTTGTGAGATCCGTTAGTATAATAAAGCAAATCACTACTTTAAGTACTGTTGCAAACCCATTCATATTTTATTATTGCATTATACCCACTGTATTCTAACTTCACCATGGCTTATGCCCCCCGATACAATCCATAGATTCATCAAAACAAGCAAACATCGCTACGAAAACAGAATCTGTCAAAAACAGAACAGTATGTAGTAATCTGAACATTGACCATACTTATGTAACTCCAAAAATTCTGAAAATTTAAAAAAATAAATAAAATTGTATAGCAGTATTGTGTAAAAAATTCAGAATTTTTGCATGTTCTAGTAAAAAATGTAAATTCACACACTACAGCAAAAGTTTTTGTTTTTGCACCGCACATACCAAACAAGCAATTTAAACATCCTAAAGGAAAATCTTGGCACATTATTTTTACTCCCCCATTCCTTGATATAAGGTGTATAGATTTTTCAGAAAAAACCCAAAATATAAGGTGTATTGCGTTGCACCACTTGTTTGGATATTTTTTAGGGATTTGATTACATTTCCTTATATTAGGCAAGCTCGTGTAATTTCTCATGCCAATTAGTCAGGTGTAATCTCACCCAAAACTTGTGAAATTTTCCCTCCATGTTTGTTCTTTAATTTCCTTACCAAAAACTATACACCCTATATTTAGGAATGGAGGGAGTATAATATAATGGATTTGTACAAGGGGATAATGATTTTTGTTCAAAAGTTTCTGTAATTCAAGATTTGCAAAGTTTCCATGGGCATGAACAAAGTTCAAGGAGCTCCCCCACTTTAACGGTGCTCATCTTTCATACTTTCACTTTCCTTTTTGAAAAGTTTTTGGTTCTGCCCTATATTTTTTTGTTTTTGAACTTTTTAAAAGCACACAATAGAATAAAATGACTCTATAAAACTTTCGGGTTGTCTCCTACTACCTCTTGAGCACTGCGTTGGTTTTCCCTTGAAGAGGAAAGGGTGATGCAGAAAAGTAGCATAAGTATTTCCCTCAGTTTTTGAGAACCAAGGTATCAATCCAGTAGGAGGCCCCGCGCGAGTCCCTCGCACCTACACAAACAAATAAACTCCTCGCAACCAACGCGATAAAGGGGTTGTCAATCCCTTCACCGTCACTTACAAAAGTGAGATATGATAGATATGATAAGATAATATTTTTGGTATTTTTATGATAAAGAGAAATAAAAGGTGCAAAGTAAAATAAATGCCAAAGGAAATAACTAAGTACTGGAAGATTAATATGATGGAAGATAGACCCGGGGGCCATAGGTTTCACTAGTGGCTTCTCTCAAGAGCATAAGTATTTACGGTGGGTGAACAAATTACTGTTGAGCAATTGACAGAATTGAGCATAGTTATGAGAATATCTTGGTATGATCATGTATATAGGCATCACGTAGACCGACTCCTGCCTGCATCTACTACTATTACTCCACACATCGACCGCTATCCAGCATGCATCTAGAGTATTAAGTTCGAGAGAACAGAGTAACGCTTTAAGCAAGATGACATGATGTAGAGGGATAAACTCATGCAATATGATATAAACCCCATCTTGTTATCCTCGATGGCAACAATACAATATGTGCCTTGCTGCCCCTACTGTCACTGGGAAAGGACACTGCAAGATTGAACCCAAAGCTAAGCACTTCTCCCATTGCAAGGAAGATCAATCTAGTAGGCCAAACCAAACTGATAATTTGAAGAGACTTGCAAAGATAACCAATCATACATAAAAGAATTCAGAGAAGATTGAAATATTGTTCATAGATAAACTTGATCATAAACCCACAATTCATCGGTCTCATCAAACACACCGCAAAAGAAGATTACATCGAATAGATCTCCACAAGAGAGGGGGAGAACTTTGTATTGAGATCCAAAAAGAGAGAAGAAGCCATCTAGCTAATAACTATGGACCCGTAGGTCTAAAGTAAACTACTCACACTTCATCGGAGGGGCTATGGTGTTGATGTAGAAGCCCTTTGTGATCGATGCCCCCTCCGGTGGAGCTCCGGAAAAGGCCCCAAGATGGGATCTCATGGATACAAAAAGTTACAGCGGTGGAATTAGGGTTTTGGCTCCGTATCTGGTAGTTTGGTGGTATGTAGGTATATATAGGAGGAAGGAGTACGTCGGTGGAGCAACAGGGGGCCCACGAGAGTGGAGGGCGCGCCTGGGGGGTAGGCGTGCCCCCCTACCTCGTGCCTTCCTCGTTGATTGCTTGACATAGGGTCCAAGTCCTCTGGATCATGTTCGTTCCGAAAATCACGTTCCCAAAGGTTTCACTCCGTTTGGACTCCGTTTGATATTCTTTTTCTGCGAAACCTTAAAATAGGCAAAAAACAACAATTCTGGGCTGGGCCTATGGTTAATAGGTTAGTCCCAAAAATAATATAAAAGTGTATAATAAAGCCCAATAATGTCCAAAACAGAATATAATAAAGCATGGAACAATCAAAAATTATAGATACGTTGGAGACATAGCAAGCATCCCCAAGCTTAATTCCTGCTCGTCCTCGAGTAGGTAAATGATAAAAACAGAATTTTTGATGTGGAATGCTACTTGGCATAATTTCAATGTAATTCTTCTTAATTGTGGTATGCATATTCATATCCAAAAGATTCAAGACAAAAGTTCAATATTGACATAGAAATAATAATACTTCAAGCATACTAACTAAGCAATTATGTCTCTTCAAAATAACATGGCCAAAGAAAGTTATCCCTACAAAATCATATAGTCTGGCTATGCTCTATCTTCACCACACAAAGTATTTAAATCATGCACAACCCCGATGACAAGCCAAGCAACTATTTCATACTTTTGGTGTTCTCAAACTTTTTCAATCTTCACACAATACATGAGCGTGAGCCATGGACATAGCACTTTAGGTGGGATAGAATGGTGGTTGTGGAGGAGACAAAAGGGGGGAAGATAGTCTCACATCAACTAGGTGTATCAACGGGCTATGGAGATGCCCATCAATAGATATTAATGTGAGTGAGTAGGGATTGCCAGACAACGGATGCACTAGAGCTATAAGTACATGAAAGCTCAACAAAAGGAACTAAGTGGGTGTGCATCCAACTCGCTTGCTCACGAAGACCTAGGGCATTTTGAGGAAGCCCATCATTGGAATATACAAGCCAAGTTCTATAATGAAAATTTCCCACTAGTATATGAAAGTGATAACATAGGAGACTCTCTATTATGAAGATCATGGTGCTACTTTGAAGCCCAAGTGTGGTAAAAAGATAGTAGCATTGTCCCTTCTCTCTTTTTCTCTCATATTTTTTATTTGGTCCTTCTCCTTTTTTTATGGCCTCTTTTTTCGTCCGGAGACTCATCCCGACTTGTGGGGGAATCATAATCTCCATCATCCTTTCCTCACTTGGGACAATGCTCTAAAAATTATGATCATCACACTTTTATTTACTTACAACTCAACAATTACAACTCAATACTTAGAACAAAATATGACTCCATGTGAATGCCTCCGGCGGTGTACCAGGATATGCAATGAATCAAGAGTGACATGTATGAAAGAATTATGAACGGTGGCTTTGCCACAAATACAATGTCAACTACATGATCATGCAAAGCAATATGACAATGATGGAGCGTGTGATAGTAAACGAAACGGTGGAAAGTTGCATGGCAATATATCTCGGAATGGCTATGGAAATGCCATGATTGGTAGGTATGGTGGCTGTTTTGAGGAAGGTATATATGGTGGGTGTATGATACCGGTGAAAGGTGCGCGCTATTAGAGAGGCTAGCAATGGTGGAAGGAAGAAAAGTGCGTATGATCCATGGACTCAACTTTAGTCATAAAGAACTCATATACTTATTGCAAATATCTATGAGTTATCAAAGCAAAGTATTACGCGCATGCTCCTAGGGGGATAGATTGGTAGGAAAATACCATCGCTCGTCCCTGACCGCCACTCATAAGGAAGACAATCAATAAATAAATCATGCTCCGACTTCATCACATAACGGTTCACCATACGTGCATGCTACGGGAATCACAAACTTTAACACAAGTATTTCTCAAATTCAAAACTACTCGACTAGCATGACTCTAATATTACCATCTCCATATCTCAAAACAATTATCAAGTATCAAACTTCTCATAGTATTCAAGACACTCATAAGAATTTTTTTATTAATCTTGAATGCCTAACATAATTAAAGCAAATTACCATGCTGTTTTGTAGGACTCTCAAAATAATCTAAGTGAAGCATGAGAGAACAATAGTTCTATAAAACGAATCCACCGACGTGCTCTAAAAGATATAAGTGAAGCACTAGAGAAAAAACTATATAACTCAAAAGATATAAGTGAAGCACATAGATTATTCTATCAATTTCCGAATCATGTGTGTCTCTCTCAAAAGGTGTGTACAGCAAGGATGATTGTTAAAAACTAACAAATAAATACTCAAATAATACAAGACGCTCCAAGCAAAACACATATCATGTGGTAAATAAAAATATAGCTCCAAGTAAAGTTACTGATGGAAGTAGACGAAAGAAGGGATGCCTTCCGGGGCATCCCCAAGCTTTGGCTTTTAGGTGTCCTTAGATTATCTTGGGGTGCCGTGGGCATCCCCAAGCTTAGGCTCTTCCCACTCCTTGTTCCATAATACATCAAATATTTTGCCCAAAACTTGAAAACTTCACAACACAAAAGTTAAGGTAGAAAATCTCGTGAGCTCCGTTAGCGAAAGAAAAAACAAAACACCACTTCAAGGTACTGTAATGAACTCATTATTTATTTATATTGTTGTTAAAACTACTGTATTCCAACTTCTCTATGGTTTATAAACTATTTTACTAGCCATAGATTCACCAAAATAAGCAAACAACACACGAAAAACAGAATCTGTCAAAAACAGAACAGTCTGTAGTAATCTGTAGCTAACGCAAGATCTGGAACCCCAAAAATTCTAAAATAAATTGCTGGACGTGAGTAATTTAGCTATTAATCATATTAAAAAAGAATTAACTAAATATCACTTTCGAAATAAAAATGGCAGCAATTCTCGTGAGCGCTAAAGTTTCTGTTTTTTACAGCAAGATTAAAAAGACTTTCCCCAAGTCTTCCCAACGGTTCTACTTGGCACAAACACTAATTAAACAAAAAAAACAGAACCAAAACAGAGGCTACATAAATTATTTATTACTAAACAGGAGAAAAAAATCAAGGAATAAAAATAAAATTGAGTTGCCTCCCAACAAGCCCTATCGTTTAACGCCCCTAGCTAGGCATAAAAGCAAGGATAGGTCTAGGTATTGCCATCTTTGGTTTTAGGGAAGAAAAGAGCAAACTTGCTATATATGGATTTAATCTTTCTATTTTGATAAATCACATGGCTATTAATGGTAGAAGAAATATTAAGTATGTTACGGAAATTTGTATCTAAGCTAGCCTTCATCTCTTTGATAGATTTGTTTTGGTAAGAGAGCAAAAGAGATGTAGATTCAACTTTCTCATTCGTGGGGTGCCCAAATATGGTTTTCATCTTTTCATAAGTGTATACGGCATCCCCTTCAAGAAAACCTTCTTCAAATATAGAATCTAAGACATGCTTAAAAGAAGAAGGTAGGGCAACATAAAAGCTTTTTAAGTAAATTTCAATTTGGTATTGATGCACATAGCTAGCCCTGATCCTTAATAGTCCATCCAAAGCATCTTTCAAAGATTCATCAAGTAAATAACAAAAAATTCCGGAATCATCTTCATCAAAATTATTAAGATTCTCATTGATAACTCCGGTAGGTCTTTCCATAGCATCTTTATTTATGAGTTTAGCAAGAATAGAAGGATTGTCCAAAGTACTAAAACTCGGGAGAGAACCCCCAACCCTTTTTGATTCCGACATGGCGGAAGAAAGGTGAGCGGAAAAGAGAGGGTGAATAAAACGGAAAGGGTGAAGTGGGGGAGATGAAAACGAGAGGCAAATGGCAAATAATGTAATGTGGGAGATAAGGGTTTGTGATGGGTACTTGGTATGTCTTGACTTGCAACGGCGCCACAAGTGACTCATTGTCGGGAGTCAAATCTTGACTTGTCTTCCGTGAACCTCCCCGACAACGAAGCCAAAAATCCTTCTTGCTACCTCTTGAGCACTGCGTTGGTTTTCCCTTGAAGAGGAAAGGGTGATGCAGCAAAGTAGCGTAAGTATTTCCCTCAGTTTTTGAGAACCAAGGTATCAATCTAGTAGGAGGCCGTGCATGAGTCCCTCGCACCTACACAAACAAATAAACTCCTCACAACCAACGTGATAAAGGGGTTGTCAATCCCTTCACGGTCACTTACGAAAGTGAGATCTGATAGATATGATAAGATAATATTTTTGGTATTTTTATGATAAAGAGAAATAAAATATGCAAAGTAAAATAAATGGCAAAGGAAATAACTAAGTATGGGAAGATTAATATGATGGAAGATAGACCCAGGGGCCATAGGTTTCACTAGCGGCTTCTCTCAAGAGCATAAGTATTTATGGTGGGTAAACAAATTACTGCTGAGCAATTGACAGAATTGAGCATAGTTATGAGAATATCTAGGTATGATCATGTATGTAGGCATCACGTCCGAGACAAGTAGACCGACTCCTGCCTGCATCTACTACTATTACTCCACACATCGACCACTATCCAGCATGCATCTAGAGTATTAAGTTCAAGAGAACAGAGTAACGCTTTAAGCAAGATGACATGATGTAGAGGGATAAACTCATTCAATATGATATAAACCCCATCTTGTTATCCTCGATGGCAACAATACAATACATGCCTTGCTGTCCCTACTGTCACTGGGAAAGGACACCGCAAGATTGAACCCAAAGCTAAGCACTTCTCCCATTGCAAGAAAGATCAATCTACTAGGCCAAACCAAACTGATAATTCGAAGAGACTTGCAGAGATAAGCAATCATACATAAAAGAATTCAGAGAAGATTCAAATATTGTTCATAGATAAACTTGATCATAAACCCACAATTCATTGGTCTCAACAAACACACCGCAAAAGAAGATTACATCGAATAGATCTCCACAAGAGAGGGGGAGAACTTTGTATTGAGATCCAAAAAGACAGGTGAAGCCATCTAGCTAATAACTATGGACCCGTAGGTCTGAAGTAAACTACTCACACTTCATCGGAGGGGCTATGGTGTTGATGTAGAAGCCCTCTATGATCGATGCCCCCTCCGGCGGAGCTCCGGAAAAGGCCCCAAGATGGGATCTCGTGGATACAGAAAGTTACGGCGGTGGAATTAGGGTTTTGGCTCCGTATCTGGTAGTTTGGGGGTACGTAGGTATATATAGGAGGAAGGAGTACGTCGATGGAGCAACAGGGGGCCCACGAGGGTGGAGGGCACGCCTAGGGGGGGTAGGCGCGCCCCCTACCACGTGCCTTCCTCGTTGATTGCTTGACGTAGGGTCCAAGTCCTCTGGATCATGTTCGTTCCGAAAATCATGTTCCCGAAGGTTTCATTCTGTTTGGACTCCTTTTGATATTCTTTTTCTGCGAAACCCTAAAATAGGCAAAAAAAGCAATTCTGGGCTGGGCCTCCGGTTAATAGGTTAGTCCCAAAAATAGTATAAAAGTGTATAATAAAGCCCAATAATGTCCAAAACAGAATATAATATAGCATGGAACAATCAAAAATTATAGATATGTTGGAGACGTATCATCTCCCTAGCAGCGCTTTCTTTAAAGCAATTAAGCTAGGTATAAAGTGCTCAAGTAATTGATCCACCCGGATCCCTAGGTAAACCAAAGCCAATTTTAATTAACAATGATTTATAATTTAGTAGCGAGCACAAAGCAACACATGTCATGTAACAATGAAGTCTAAGTCTCTTCCGGTGCATTGCCATGTCATAAAAGAACAATTAATCACTACAAAAAAAGACACATCCGTGACATTTTGGGCCAAACGAATTGTTTTCATGTCATGCTTATGACACTTCTATGACGATAATTGTGACAAAATCCGGTATCATGGGGCGGGGGGGGGGGGGGGTTGGATGAACAGTGAGCATTGCTGGGGGGTTTGGATGAACAGTTCCCGGTGGGGGTTGGATGAATAGGACCCCGTGGTTGTAGAGGCCGTTGCCGCTGGATGAACAGGACCCCGATCGATCGAGCCGGTTGGGGGTGGATGAACAGGTCCCCGTGGAGGGATGGATGAACAGGACCCCGTGGAGGGCTGGTTGAACAGTAGCCGGTGGAGGGTTGGATAAACAGTAGCCCGTGGAGGGGTGGTTGAACAGGACCCCGTGGAGAGGGCTGGTTGAACAGTAGCCGGTGGAGGAGCGCTCGATGGAGGCTGGATGAACAGGAGCCCATGGATGAACAGTCGCAGGTGGAGACTGGAGGAGGTTGACAATGGATGAACAGTAGCCCGTTGTAACATCCAAAAATTTTAATTTGGAATGTTATACATTAGGTCATCATTGAATATCATATTTTATTGCATTTTGGCTTGATCCTAGAAATTCTACGCAACTCAAGGACCCATGGAGAGAGTTGGGAACTTCGTTATTTTCATATTTGAGTTTTTCTCAAATTTTGAAAAGAGGATCATTTGATTTTAATTATTTTATCTTCAAATATTTTGTTTATAAAAAAATAAAAGAGAGAGGATAAAATGACTTCCTCAAAATAAAGAAATATCGAAGATTTAATATTAAAATCAAATAAGATTTTTATTCGGAGTTTTATCGCTATTTTATTTGAATTAGGAAAAAATATGCGTTTTCCAAAATTGCATTTTAGGCCCAAATAAATGTTCACCTTGTCCGGCTTATTTTTAGAGGACGGGGAAAATTTATTTCAGGATTTTTGGAGTCCGTTTATTATTCCTTTTCTTTCTTTTTCTGCACGTCGGAATTATTTTTAAAAATAAGTCAAACCGACTCCGGGCCGTACCCGAGCAGGACTCCACTCGGGGGACTTTATAAGCCGCACCACCCGAGCCGCCGAGGCCCAGCCGCAGCCGAAGCCCACCGCCGCCCAAACCCTAACCCTAACCGCGCCCCGCCACTGCCGCCCCGTGCCGACGCCGCCGCGCCTTGCCGCCGCCCGGAGCCACTGCCCGCGCCGCCACCCTCCGCCGCCCCGCCGACTAGCACCGTCGGACCCGCCGCCGCCCTCGCCGGAGTCGTCGAGGTTGCCGGAGCCGCCGCCGCGGTTTTCGTTAGAAAACTGACGTTTTTTTAGAAACCTAGATCCGTTTTTTAGATCCAGTTCATTTTTTTGGTTTAGTTAAATAGCGGACGTCCGTTCATAAGTTGGTTTTAACGAACGGTTTTCGTCCGTTAGCCGCAGACAGCGAACTTTCGTTCGTTAGCCTGTTCGTCAGTTTTTCTTTTTCTCGGATTTTCCACGATTATTTTTTATAGCGATTTCTGATCCGATTTTCGTTTTAGTATAACTTTTCGCTCGTTTATCGAAATCAGGCGATTCAAGTGCCTAGAGTTTCGCCTCGAAACCCTCTTTCTGTTTAACCAACTTAAACAAGTTTTTGCTACTGTAAAATTTGACTTTAGTCCAGATTAGTAAACAAATCTTGTTTCTTTCGCCGTTTGAGTTTGGTTGCTTCGTTTAATTAGGTTCTTTTTGCAAACCGGAGTTCTTAAGTTGAACTTTCTGGTTAGATCTCTTATTTGAGTTTTACCCGTGCCCTTGCTTGATTGCTTATTGTATGGTTGTCTAATTGCGATAGAGTACCCGGAGTGCGAAGCGTGCTACATCGAGTCTCTAGGTTTGACGAATCACCAGCAAGGCAAGTAACACTTTGATCATACCTCTTTACTACCCAGTTTTATTGCATTAGATCAATCCTCAAACAATTGCATGGTTAGGATCTGAATAAATTGTGGGTTGGGAAGTAGATGAGGTAGTACCTATTCACCTGTTTATTATCAAACCCTGGGAGTTACTTCTACGTTGCTTATACTGCTATGCTATGCTCGTAGACGTGGATTGGGTTTAAGTGTATTCATGACATATGTGAGATTGTTAATTAATGGTTCAACTTAAGGTGGCAACTCTAATACACATATGGGTGGATTGAGGCACCTGGGGTATCCAGTGATTGCCTGTATTTTTGGATATCCCGGGGTACCGTGTGATTTTCCTATGGACCGCCACCCAGGCTCAAAGGGATCATAAGATTATTCATACTGGAAACTTCCGTGTGCAGCCACATGCCATTATGGGTTCTGTCATAGTTGAGTAAGTTGTGGGGAACCTTTCCATGATGGGCTAGCAGATGTAGGGGATTGTAGGTGTACCGTCCTATCTATCGGTTAAGGGGACCTCTTTGGAAAGATTGTGTCTCGGTCATCCATTTCTCAAACATTATGTAGTGTGAGAAATCCAACAGAGGAGATCGAGTCTTGTGGGGAAAAGTGCACAAACCTCTGCAGAGTGTACAAACTAATCGTGGTTAGCCGTGTCCCCGGTTATGGACATCTTGAGTATCTAGTTCTTGGATTATCATGTGGATCTCATCACTCTTAATATAATTTGATTGGGTTTAATGATGATGCTTAATTGGGATTGAGTTGGATGAACCTTCTCAATGTTTAACAACTACCATGATAGTTAAATAAAATTTATTCCTGTGCAGTAGGAAAAAATTGGCTTTTCGCAAAATCTATTAACCATACAGCCTCCACCAGCCATATATGCATGTAGTGATAGCATTATTCTGTTCATTACTCTCTTGTGTTACACTGCCATCATATTACATGTGCTGGCTCATTTTCGGGCTACAACATATCATGTTGCAGACTTTTCAGACGACGAGTAAGGAGCCTTAGGTCGTGGTCTTTCACTCAGTGATGCCGTTGGAGTTGATGGACTCACTTTATCTTCCAAGACTTTCGCTTTTATCGTATTTAGATGGCTTAAGCCATATTTATTGCAATAAGTTCTCTTTTGAGACATTCGATGTAATAAGTGTGTGATTGCTACTCTGTTATAAATCCTTCAAGTACTGTGCGTGTCAGCATTACCGATCCACGGATGACACTTATGCATAGAGATCAGACGGTTTGAGGTCTGGTCGCTACAAAGATGGTATCAGAGCACACGCTGACTGTAGGACACGACCACTAAGCCAAAACCCTAGATCACTACTCTCTTCTCATTTCTGACTCCTCTCCATTTACTACTCTTTAGGACGGCGAACGCAAGGAACAAGTTTGCACAACCAGATGAAGACACACCTTTTGGATGCCACTTGAAGGAAGTCACTAGGTACCTGAACATTGGAATACCAAGCTTCACCGGGACTTACAACGCCACTTTACCAGAAGAGGAGCGCTGGATGATTCAAGTTCAAGTTCTAGGAAGGACATTTACGACAGTCACTAAGCCCATAGAGTTTTCCTTTGATGCACCAACCTGGAGTCTCGGAAAGAGTATGGCAGCTCACATTACCATGGGACGCATTGGAGAAGTTTACCATAAGGATCTCAAGGATACTATCTACCAGATTTGTGGGCACCGAGATGAGAAATGGGAGATGATCAGCACCAGGAAGGATAGATCAATTGCCGCTTTCATCCAGGAGTTAAACCAGCACATTCGTCGCCAGGAGAATCAGATGTGCACAGGCATGATAGATCTGAAGAAGGCAATGACAAGGATCACGGAGCTTGAAGAAGAACTCAAGGCTACACACGAAGATTATGAGGAGGAAATCGTCGTATAGTGGAGAAGAATGATGACCTAGAAAGGAAGCTAGGAGTATTCATGGGAGACCCCTCGCCAGGAGGAGAAGATTACGAACCCAAGGAGATTCGTTCTGAAGACTACATCATCATCGACGACACCGACTCGGACCCCGACGATAGTGATGATGACTATGTTGATGAAGCTGGAGCAGATATCATGGAGTCTTCGACCGATCAATATTTCTAGACGACCACCATATCAGTAGTAGTATTTCCCCATGTAAATAGTATAGTCCAAGCACTTTGTAACGATAGTTCTAGACCGATTGTATGCCCTTGCTTGATTGATTGAGTGATATCATTCTGTTTGTCTCATGTGCATATGGGTAGTGTTTCCTCACTAGACCTCATTCTATTCTATTCTCTTCCCTCTAAACCCTCAGATGCCTCCGAGACGTGACCCCGGATTTACCTTTCCACCGGAGCTCACTCAGTTGATCCAGTAGCAGAATATCCTGATGCAGTTGTTAGTTCAGAACCAAGGCAACAACAACAACAACCCACCACCACCACCCCCAGTTGACAATTTAGCCCGTTTTCTGAGGTTGCAGCCACTGGTGTTTTCTAGTAGCACCGAGCCGATAGTTACAGATGATTGGCTCCACAAGATTGGAAGGTAGTTAACCAATGCAGGATGCACAGATGCTGAGAAGGTGCATTTTGCCGCACACCAATTGGATGGACCAGCAGCCTCATGGTGGGAGAATTACACTGTCACCTATCCTATAGCCACTGTTACATGGGACCAGTTCCAGCAGGCTTTTCGCACTGCCCATGTATCAGCAGGAGCTATGGCCACAAAGAAGCGTGAGTTTCGCAACTTACGCCAAGGAGGACGCACCGTTAGCCAGTATGTGGGTGACTTTAGCAAGCTAGCACGTTATGCCCCAGATGATGTTGCTACGGATGCAGCTAAGCAGGAGAAGGTTTTGGAAGGACTGAATGATGAACTGAGCATGCAGTTGATGGCAGCAACCTTTAATAACTACCAACAGTTGGTAGATAGAGCTCTCATGATTGAAGGGAAGCAGCAGCAGATTGATAACCGCAAGAGGAAGTATGGACAAGGGAAGTATAATTCTGGAGCCCAGCAGAGACCCCGTCTTACCCCGAACTCGGGAGGACTTGTGCATAAACATGGAGGCCACACTCACAATGGAGGAAGTTCTCACAACCATAGCGGCTCCAAGAATGGTAAGGGAGGAAGCAAAGGACAAAACCGTTCCAACCCAGCAACGCCCGCCAAGAAAGATCTAAGCCATGTTACTTGCTACAAGTGCCAGAAGACCGGACATTACGCCAATGAATGTCCTGAAGCTAAGAAGGGGAATGGCAATGGAAGCTCTGGGAAGAAGCCCAACCCTTTCAATAGGGACAAGTGAACCACGTTAACGTGGAGGAGATTGAAGCCCAGCCAGATGCAGTAATAGGTAAGTTTTTGGTTAAGTCTTTTACTGTAGTCGTACTTTTCGATACTGGTGCATCGCATTCATACATATCAAGGGGATTTGTGGATAAGTATAAACTGCCCACCAAAGTTCTTAGTACCTATGTTAGTGAGCACGCCAGGAGCAGAGTATATGGCAAGCCAAGGATGTTTTCACATACCGCTGGCCATAGGTAGGCATGTTTTCCCGTCAGATCTGATAATTCTGGAGTCACAAGGTTTGGATGTGATTCTGGGTATGGATTGTCTATCGATGTATGGAGGGAACATCGATTGCGCTAGTAAGTCGATTTTGCTCACCACCCCAGAAGGGAGAAGGATCAAGTATGTATCCCGACATGTGCCGATTAGGAATCAAGTAAATTCCTTAACAGGAGTTGTACAGGAGGAAGTACGAGTGGTGAAGGATTTCCCGGAAGTATTTCCCGAAGAGTTGCCAGGCATGCCACCGGATAGAGACATTGAGTTTTTGATTGAGCTTTTGCCAGGCACAGGGCCAATATCTAAGAGACCGTACAGGATGCCCGCACAGGATTTAGAGGAAATTAAGAAGCATATTAAGGAGTTACTGGATAAAGGTCATATTCGCCCAAGTTCGTCACCTTGGGGATCACCAGTACTTCTAGTGGAGAAGAAGGATGGATCATTAAGGATGGTTGTTGATTATCAAGGATTGAATGAGGTGACAATCAAGAACAAGTACCCACTACCGATGATCAATGATTTGTTTGATTAGCTGTAAGGAGCTAAGGTGTTTTCCAAGATTGATCTGCAATCAGGGTACCACCAGTTGAAGATTCGAGAGCAGGATATACCTAAGACAGCTTTTACTACGAGGTACGGGCTATATGAGTATACCGTTATGTCATTTGGCCTGACTAACACACCTGCCTATTTCATGAACATGATGAGCAAGGTGTTTATGGAGTTTGTGGATAAGTTCGTTGCGGTGTTCATTGATGATATTCTGGTCTACTCGAAGAATGAAGAGGAGCACAAGGAGCATTTGCGTTTAGTACTTGGGAAGCTCAGAGAACATCAGCTATACGCCAAGTTCAGCAAGTGTGAGTTTTGGTTGAAGGAAGTTGGATTCCTTGGACATGTTATATCTGGAGAAGGAATACGGTAGACCCCAACAAAGTCGTCACTGTGACAAATTGGGAGGCACCCACCACAGTTGGAGAAATCCGGAGTTTCCTTGGACTCGCGGGATACTACCGGAGGTTCATTGAGAATTTCTCGAAGATTGCAAAGCCTATGACGGAGTTGTTGAAGGACACCAAGTTCAAAAGGACTGAGGAATGTGAGGCTAGTTTTCAGGAATTGAAGAAACGTTTGGTTACATCACCAGTGTTGATTCTGCCAGATCAACACAAAGATTATGAAGTGTATTGCGACGCTTCTCGTCGAGGACTTGGAGCAGTGCTTATGCAGGAAGGAAGAGTTGTTTCATATGCCTCATGACGTCTTAAACCCCATGAGTTAAATTATGCTACGCATGATTTGGAGTTAGCAGCCGTAGTGCATGTGTTGAAGACTTGGAGACATTTTCTCATCGGAAACCATTGTGAGGTATACACGGATCACAAGAGTTTGAAGTATATCTTCACGCAGAAGGAGTTGAATCTCAGGCAGAGGAGATAGTTGGAACTCATAAAGGATTATGATATGAAGTTGCACTATCATCCCGTAAAGGCTAACATAGTACCGATGCGTTGAGCCGCAAGAGTCATGTCAATACACTCATGACAGGAGAGTTACCCAAGGAGTTGGCAGAAGACCTTCATGAGCTATGTTTGGAGATAGTTCCGAGAGGTTATGTAGCAGCTTTGGAGATTCAGTCTACTTTGATGGATAAGATCAGAGAAGCGCAGAAGACGGACAAGGAGATTGCTGAGATAAAGGAAAGGATGAGCAAAGGAAAAGCCAAGGGATTTCGTGAGGATGAGCATGATACCCTATGGTTTGAGGACCGCGTATATGTGCCAAATGATCAGGAGATCGGGAAGTTGATTTTGCAGGAGGCCCATGACTCACCATATTCGATTCACCCAGGAAATACCAAGATGTACCTGGATCTGAAGGATAGATTCTGGTGGACCGGAATGAAGAAGGATATTGCGGAGTATGTAGCAGTTTGTGATGTATGTCAGAGAGTGAAGGCAGAGCATCAGAAGCCAGCAGGATTGCTGCAACCATTGCCGATACCCTAATGGAAGTGGGATAAGCTAGGCATGGAATTTATCACAGGATTACCCAGGACTCGTTCAGGCTATGACTCGATATGGGTTGTAGTCGATCGTTTGACAAAAGTAGCTCATTTCATCCCAGTGAAGACCACTTACACCAGTGCTAAGTTGGCAAAGATATACATGACCAGGATCGTATGTCTGCATGGAGTTCCGAGGACCATTGTATTAGATAGAGGAACCCAGTTTACTTAAAAGTTTTGGAATCAGTTGCATGAAACTTTGGGAACCAGGCTACAGTTCAGTATAGTTTTTCACCCACAGACAGATGGACAGACTGAAAGAGTCAATCAGATTTTGGAGGACATGTTGAGAGCTTGTGCTCTAGACTATGGATCTAGTTGGATGAAAATTTGCCTTACACAGAGTTCTCTTACAACAACAGCTACCAGGCCAGCTTGAAGATGCCCCCTTTCAAAGCACTGTATGGAAGGAGGTGCAGAACACCATTGTTGTGGGACGAAGTTGGAGACCGACAGTTGTTTGGACCAGATTTGATTAAAGAGTCTGAAGAGAAGGTTAGGCTAATTCATGATAGACTCAAGGTAGCCAGTCCAGGTAGAAGAGCTATGCGGATTCTAAATGCAAGGAGACAACTTACGAAGTTGGAGACAGAGTGTATCTTCGTGTATCACCACTCCGAGGAGTTAAGCGCTTTCGAGTTAAGGGAAAGTTAGCACCACGTTTTGCGGGACCATACAAAGTTTTGGAACGTATGGGAGAAGTTGCTTACAAGTTGGAATTGCCCGAAGGATTGTCAGGAGTTCATGATATGTTCCACGTTTCTCAGTTGAAAAAGTGCCACGCAGAGATGGCTGATATTCCTCTGAGAGATACAGTACCACTGGAAGCGATACAGTTGGATAGTGATTTGACATATAAGGAGAAACCAGTCAAGATACTCAAGTTTGCTAGCCGAGTCGCACGCATCAAAGTTATCAAGTATTGCAAGGTTCAGTGGAGTCACCATACCGAAGATGAATCCACCTAGGAACAAGAGGAAGACCTATGGAAGGATCACCCACACCTATTTTCTAGCCAACCCGAATCTCGAGGGCGAGATTCATCTTAAGGAGGGTAGGTTTGTAACATCCCCAATTTTCAATTTAGAATGTTATATACTAGGTCATCATTGCATATCATATTTTATTGTATTTTGGCTTGATCCTAGAAATTCTATGCAACTCAAGGACCCACGGAGAGAGTTGGGAATTTCGTTATTTTCATATTTGAGTTTTTCTCAAATTTTGAAAAGAGGATCAATTGATTTTAATTATTTTATCTTCAAATATTTCGTTTATAAAAAAATAAAAGAGAGAGGACAAAATGACTTCCTCAAAATAAAGAAATATTAAAGATTTAATATTAAAATCAAATAAGATTTTTATTCAGAGTTTTATCGCTATTTTATTTGAATTAGGAAAAAATATGCGTTTTTAAAAATTGCATTTTAGGCCCAAATAAATGTTCACCGTGTCCGGCTTATTTTTAGAGGACAGGGAAAATTTATTTCGGGATTTTTGGAGTCCGTTTAGTATTTCTTTTCTTTCTTTTTCTGCACGTCGAAATTATTTAAAAAAAAAGTCAAACCGACTCCGGGCCGTACCCGAGCGGGACTCCGCCCGGCGGGGGGGGGGGGCTTTATAAGCCGCGCCACCCGAGCCGCCGAGGCCCAGCCGCAACCGAAGCCCACCGCCGCCCAAACCCTAACCATAACCGCGCCCCGCCGACGCAGCTGCCGCCCCGCGCCGCCGCCACCGCGCCATGCCGCCGCCCCGCCGCCCAGAGCCGCCGCCCACGCCGCCACCCGCCATCGCCCTGCCGCCCGTCGCTGCCGACCACCACCGTCGGAACCGCCGTCGCCCTCGCCGGAGTCGTCGAGGTAGCCGGAGCCGCCGCCGCGGTTTTCGTTAGAAAACCGTCGTTTTTTTAGAACCCTAGATCCGTTTTTTTAGATCTGTTTTTCGGTTTAGTTAAATAGCGGACTCCCGTTCGTACGTTCGTTTTAACGAACAGTTTTCGTCCATTAGCCGCAACATTCGTTAGCCTTTTCTTCAGTTTTTCTTTTTCTCAAATTTTCCGCGATTTTTTTATCGCGATTTCTGATCCGATTTTCGTTTTAGTATAACTTTTCGCTCGTTCATCGGAATCAGGCAATTCAAGTGCCTAGAGTTTCGTCTCGAAACCCTCTTTATGTTTAACCAACTTGAACAAGTTTTTACTACTGTAAAATTTGACTTCAGTCCAGATTAGTAAACGGAGCTTGTTTCTTTCGCCATTTGAGTTTGGTTGCTTCGTTTAATTTGATTCTTTTTGCAAACCGAAGTTCTTAAGTTGAACTTTCTGGTTAGATCTCTTATTTGAGTTTTACACATGCCCTTTCTTGATTTATTATTGTATGCTTGTTTGATTGCAATAGAGTACCCGGGGTGCGAAGCATGCTACATCGAGTCTCTAGGTTTCATGGATCATCAGCAAGGCAAGTAACACTTTGATCATACATCTTTACTACCCAGTTTTATTGCATTAGATCAATCCTCAAACAATTGCATGGTTAGGATTTGAATAAATTGTGGGTTGGGAAGTAGATGAGGTAGTACCTATTCACCTGTTTATTATCAAACCCTGGGAGTTACTTCTACGTTGCTTATACTGCTATGCTATGCTCGTAGACGTGGATTGGGTTTAAGTGTATTCATGACATATGTGAGATTGTTAATTAATGGTTCAACTTAAGGTGGCAACTCTAATACACATATGGGTGGATTGAGGCACCTGGGGTATCCAGTGATTGCCTGTATTTTTGGATATCCCGGGGTACCGTGTGATTTTCCTATGGACCGCCTCCCAGGCTCAAAGGGATCATAAAATTATTCATGCTGGAAACTTGCGTGTGTAGTCACATGCCATTATGGGCTCTGGTATAGTTGAGTAAGTTGTGGGAAACCTTTCCATGATGGGCTAGCAGATGTAGGGGATTGTAGGTGTACCGGCCTATCTATCGGTTAAGGGGACCTCTTTGGAAAGATTGTGTCTCGGTCATCCGTTTCTCAAACATTATGTAGTGCGAGAAATCCAATGGAGGAGATCGAGTCTTGTGGGGAAAAGTGCACAAACCTCTACAGAGTGTACAAACTAATCATGGTTAGCCGTGTCCCCGGTTATGGACATCTTGAGTATCTAGTTCTTGGATTATCATGTGGATCTCATCACTCTTAATATAATTTGATTGGGTTTAATGATGATGCTTAATTGGGATTGAGTTGGGTGGACCTTCTCAATGTTTAACAACTACCATGATAGTTAAATAAAATTTATTCCTTTGTAGTAGGAAAAAAATTGGCTTTTGGCAAAATCTATTAACCATATAGCCTCCACCAGCCATATATGCATGTAGTGATAGCATTATTTTGTTCATTACTCTCTTGTGTTACACTGCCAGCATATTCCATGTGCTGGCCCGTTTTCGGGCTGCAATGTATCATGTTGCAGACTTTTCAGACGACGAGTAAGGAGCCTTAGGTCGTGGTCTTTCACTCAGTGATGCCGTTGGAGTTGATGGACTCACATTATCTTCCAAGCCTTCCGCTTTTATCGTATTTAGATGGCATTAATCCATATTTATTATAATAAGTTCTCTTTTGAGACATTCGATGTAATAAGTGTGTGATTGCTACTCTGTTATAAATCCTTCAAGTATTGTGCGTGTCGGCATTACCGATCCAGGGATGACACTTATGCACAGAGATCGGACTGTTTGAGGTCTGGTCGCTACACCCGTGGAGGCAGTCGATGGTGGAGATGAATAGTATCCCGTGGAGTCCCGTTTTGCAGTATGCCACACCCCTCCTGATGAACAGGTCCCCCGTTTCCACCGTAGCGCTCCAACACAAGTCCGTTTCCTCTGTTTTGCGGTACGCCACTATCGGATTTCGGGTTCCGGCAGACCCTTGAGGTTCGAACATTGGGGTGCGCGCGGAGATTTCGCCTTCTACCTACCTGCACCCCTCCGCCTCGCTAAGATCTAAGCTATGGAAAGAACAGCACAAGAGACACATGGTTTATACTAGTTCGGGCCACCGTTGTGGTGTAATACCCTACTCCAGTGTGTGGTGTGGTGGACTGCCTCTTGGGCTGATGATGATGAGAAATACAAGGGAGAACAGCGTCGCGAGGGTCTGTTCTTGGCTGGGGGGATGAACTACTGGGAGGAGTTCAGTCACCCTTCTCTCTCTCTCTCTGTGTGATGCTACTCGATCCGATCCTAGCTAGTTTCTCTCTTGGCTTCTCGATTCTCCCTTCTTGATTGCCCCTCTACCCTGGGGGTGGCTAGTCCTATTTATAGGCAAAGGCCCTGGGCCTCTTCCCAAATATTGAGCGGGAAGGGCGCCAACAATTGGCCATTTTGAAGGGGAACATCTGGTACACTTATCCTGACTAAAGTTGGTCCTCGCCTGCCAAAGGCTCTGGTGGTGACGCTGGCTTGGGCTCCACAATGACTTCCTCCCTGCCGTTGGACTGGTCTTGGTCTCGTTGCACCGAAACGGGTGCCTTTGCTTGATGCTCTCGCCTGCGCTTGCTCCCTTTGCACCAAAGAGGAAAGGAGGACACTGCGCGGCTGGCACCCACCTGGCGCCTTTGGTCGTCATGGCTTGCGTCACGGGCACCTCGTGAGGTACCCCACCTTGATCTCTCCGCCTCCTCGCGAGCCAGACTGATGAGGCCGTGCCTGAGGAAGCTCCGTGTTGTCCGCCCCGCGAGGCTTGGCCCCTCGCGAGGGTCTTGGGTCTGTGTTGATGAAGATGGGCCACGCTGGGCCCCCTTTTGAGCCACGCCGCAGGCCGCAGGTAGGCAAGTCTGGGGACCCCCGTTCCCAGAACACCGACAGTAGCCCCCGGGCCCAAGGTGCTCCCGGACTTGGCCGTGCAGGGAGGCGAAAGGGCAAGAGCGAAGCGCCGCGGGCCCTAACAGCCTGCGGCCTTGGGTGCCGCGTGGCGGTTGATTGGACGTGGGCATCTCCACTTCCCCACGGCGCCTCGGCAACTGCACGGATTGGACAAGTCCCTGCATGCAAAGCGGGTCATGATTACCTGCGATCGTGGAGGTCGGCGGTTGGCCTTCACCGGCCATAAGTACGGAACGGCGCACGCCCTTCCATTCCATCCCTTCTTGCTTCTCCTTCTTCCCGGTCCTTGCTCCATCTTGCTGCGATGGCTCCGATCCGCCGGTTCTCGGCGGCAGAGAAGGGAAAGGCTCCCTAAGAGGAACCAGACCCGCTCCCGCTGAAGAAACGGCTCGCCCTCCGCGGCCGGGACGAGGGGGGCCATTAGGTGGTGTCGAGGCCCTGGTGCGAGCGGCCACCGCCGAGGTTCCCGCTTCCCTTGTACGCCCACATCGAGGGCTCTCAAGGAGTCGATGCCGATCGCCACAGGCGGGGCCGCCGTCAGCGCCGACGGGTCACGAAGGTGTGGGTCGTCCCCCCTGGGGTCCACACCGAGGGCTCCTCCCAAGAGTTCGTGCTCCATGCCGCCATGCCACCTCAGTCTTGGATTCGCCTTCCTCCCTTCTTCGCCTCCATCATCCCGCAGGGAGAACTCCTGGAGCTTTGGCTGCAGCACCCTCACGACCGAGGCAGAGGTCGTGGTCGTTGCCCCGGGCGAGGTCTTCATGACTCGAGGCTGGAGTGAAATCGCCCGGGTTTGCAGGACAAGAGGCGCCTTCGCGATCCACTTGGAGTACGACGGTGCTTCGGTGATGTTCTTCAAGGTCTTCGATGCGAATGGGCGCCGGCTGGAGTGCTGCCCCGGGAGAGGTGGTCGGGACCCTGCTATGGCGAGGACTGGGCCCGCCGACCGCTCCCTTGGCGGCTGCTTAGGCGGAGGGTCCAACGACTCCGGCAAGCTCTTCGCGACTCCGGAGACGAGCGACGACAGCTACGAGCCCCCGAGCTGGCGCCGCTCCTGGAGCAAGGCGGGCTCGTCAGGCCGTCACCGACTCTGATCTGGATGGGGTTGGTGCCGGTGCTTGACGGCCCGCTGTTGACGATGGCGTCTTTCGCAGGGGCGCGTGTCGTTAGCGTCCTTTTAGGATCTGTTCCCTACAAGGAATCAAAGACGCGTCCCGTGGGGGCTTGTAAGGTGCATGTGATCTTGTTTGTTAATATAACCCTTGTCGTAGAATTGTGCGAGTTGCTTATTCCGCCTTAGCTCAGTTCTCCCTTTCGAACCTCACGAGGGCTTGGTTCTCTGCGCCGACAGGTCCCAGTCCCAAGGCGGCTTCAGCCGTCGCTGGTATGCCAGGTCGCGATGCCGTGGTCAAGGCCAGGAGGTGAGCGACCCGGGGTCCGGTAAGAGCCCCTGAGTCGCGATGCTTAGGAGGTCCCCTTTGGCGCTCAAGCAGCCGTCGTTTGGTGAGAAAGGAGAGCGGCGTCGCTAACACGGGATTGCATTAGGTGCGGGGATGGTGCCACGGTAGCTGGTGCTTCCGGGTGGTGACTTATCTCGAGAATCAGGGACCGCTCTCTGGTGTGTCGCCGGGTCCGTGCATTGGCAGGCGTGAGGTTGCTCGGCGAGGTCCTCGCGTGTCCCTCCCCTCTCGCCTTTGCTCCCCTTTCTGCTCTATGTCCTCGGGTCCCGGCCCTCGAGCGAGTCTCAGCCGTCGCTGGTATGCCAGGCCGCGATGCCGTGGACAAGGCTAGAGGGTGAGGGCTGGAGAGCCAGTAGGATCCCTGAGTCGCGATGCTCAGGCACCCCCCCCTTAACGTGCAAGCGGTTCACGCGGATGAGTGTGAAGGAGACACCGCAAGGGCCTCGCCTAACGCATCTCCTTTAGGAGATCCTGTAGACCCATCATAGAAAGAACAAGGGGTTGCCATGACAATTGACAGTCAGCCGTTGGTTGCTTCCGAGGGGCGATGAGGCACTGAAGGCTTGACGAGGTGGCGCCATGCGGGGCTGCCGCGGTCAGAGCTCAGCCATTCAGGTTTGTCGGCGTTGCAGGGACGGACCCATGCGCAAGCGTCGTGCCGTTTGGGAGCAGCTCCGTCAGTTGGCGTCAGTTGAGCGGGCAACTAGGTCAAACACATTAGCCGCGAAGGAGTGGGTTCATTCAAATAGATGCTGGGAAGGCGGACATCACTGGGTCAGGCCCGAGCGACTTGGGGGATGATGCAGCCCGAGGGGCACCCCCAACAAGGTAAGCTAACAACATGAAATAAAAGGGATACATGCCGCAGGGACGGACCCACGCGGCCTGGGAATAATGCAGCCCTGGGGGGCACTCCCAGCTGGAAATGAAACTTGAAAGATGTCACCTGATGATGTTGAGGACGAAGGAGTGTTGGCATAGCAGACTCGGTGGGCCGCGGAAGCCGATCCTCACGAGCCCCCAGGCCCAGGGGCCTCGAGAGGCTCCGGAGGCTCTGGTAGCTCCTCGCGGACCATCTCCATCTTCGCCAGGGCTGCGGAGCGCCTGGCCTCTTGAGCCTCCATGATGCCCCTCATGAGGCGCTGGTACGTGGCAGCCGCGTTCAGCAAGCCGTAAGGCATGCGAACGTAGCTGTGGGGTGGACCTTCGCAATGCCCCACTCGCGAGGGCCAGAGGCGCTCCAGAGAGGCGACTCGATTGAGCCCCGGTATGTCGATGCAGATGCGCAGCCCACCATCCTCGCCTGGATGGGGAGCTACAGCTGGTAGGCGGCGGCCGCCTTTCATGACTCTTGACTCCTGTAGCTCCTGAATGGCCTTGCTGACGAACTCCTGAGGGTCTGGCTCTCCTTGCCTTACTCCTTCTTGAGGGAAACGTGCTTCGAAACACGCCTCCATGTGGTGCCCAAGCGCCTCCCTCGTGACCTTAGCCAGGTCGGTGGCCCTCCAGGGGAGAGCCCCCGAGCCCTGCCTGAGGAGGGCGCCGGGCGCGCTTTCCTATGCGATGGAAGGAGGTTCCCCCTGGGCAGGCGCGGGCCCTGAGGGGCCTGCCTCCTGAGGGGCCGGGCCGGACGATGTCTTCTTCTTCTTGGGGGCGGTCTCGGGAAGCCTCCTGCTTCCGCGATCCAGGTCTTCCAGTGATGCGGCCTGAAAGGCTCGTTCCAGGGACCACACCGCGTCCTTCTCTTCACAGGGCACCGTGATGACTCCGCCACTTCCTGGCATCTTGAGGACGTTGTAGCCATGGTGAGTCACGGCCATGAACTTGTCCAGCGCTGGGTACCCAAGGATGGCGTTGTACGGCAGGCGAATGTGAGCGACGTCGAAGTCGATGAGCTTGGTGCGGTAGTTGTCGCGTGCCCCGAAGGTGACAGGGAGGCGGACCTGCCCAATCGGGACCGTGGAGCCATCGGTGACTCCAGAGAAAGGCTTGGTTGGCTGAAGCTGGTTGTAGGGCACTTGGAGATTGTTGAATGTTTCCACGGACAGGACGTTGAGCCCTGCCCCGCCATCGATGAGGGTCCTGGTGACCACCACGTTGTTGATGATTGGGGAACAAAGCATCGGGAGGACTCCGGCTGTGGACGCACACTTGAGCTGATCTGCTGAGCTGTACGTGATGGCACACATCGACCACCTGAGAGGGCGCGTGGCTTTGAGCTTGGGGAGGACTGCATTCACTTCGCGGGCAAACTGCTTGAAGATGCATTGAGAGGCTGGGGCTTGAGCCCCGCCCAGGATGCAGGCGATCGCGCGCGGCTCCTGGAAGCCCCCAGCCCCCTCGTCCTGATGGCAGTCCTCGTTTCTCCTTGGCTACGGCGGCAGCGGAGGGAGGCCTGCGTTGCCTTGTGGGCGATCCTCGTGAGGCTGATCCCTCCAGTCTCCCTCGCGAGGCGGGTCTTGCCAGCGATCCTCGTGAGGTCGATTGCGCCACCCTTGGCGTGGGCAGTGGTCTTCCCAGCATCCTGTGTTCCTTCCTCCTCCTCGACCATAGCCCCGGTCACCATGGTCGGGGCGACGGCCGATCCTTCCTTCTCGCACGGCTCGGAGCTCTTGACATTCGTTGGTGTTGTGGGTGTGGAGGTCGTGGTACACACAGTACCGACTGCCCTTGGAAGATTCGGGCTGATCTCTGCCCCGCTTGGTTTCTGGTTCTGCCGCGAGCACGGGAGCCCCCTTGCGCTTCACATCCTTAGCCTTGGGCTTCTTCTCTTCTGGGTCCGCGGCAGGCAGCTCGAGGAGGGAGAGACGCCCTTCCTCAGCCCTAGCGCACTTGGTTGCCAAGTTGAACAACTCCAAGGAAGTGCACAGGTCTTCATGCATCGCCAGCTCCTCTTTCATCTTGACATCGCGCATGCCGTCGGAGAAGGCTAAGATGATGGCCTCCTCGGTCACCTTGGGAATCTTGAGGCGTGCGTTGTTGAAGCGGTGGATGTACTTCTGCAGGGTCTCTCCGGGTTGTTGCTTGATGCGGCGCATGTCGCTCACGGCGGGTGGCCGGTCGCGAGTACCTTGGAAGTTGGCGATGAAGCGGGTGCGCATCTCGTCCTAGGAGGAGATCGTGCCTGCAGCCAGGTTCAGGAGCCAGGTGCGGGCCCCGTCCTTGAGCGCCATGGGAAACCAGTTCGCCATGACCTTCTCGTCTCTGTTGGTAGCTTCGATGCCCAGCTCATAGAGCTGGAGGAACTCCGTAGGGTCGGCCGTGCCGTCGTAACGAGGAGGCAGGTCTGGCTTGAACTTGCCGGGCCACGCGACGCTGCGTAGCTTGGTGGTGAAGGCACGGCAGCCTGCTATGGCCACGGGAGGCCTTGGGTGATGGAGAGCTTGGTCTTGCATGTCCCCACGCGCTGCAGCTGGGAGCAGCACGGGGTCTTGACGTGCGGGAGCAGGAGCATGGTCGCGACATGCTAGAGCAGGGAGCGCCCGGGCAGGTTCTTGCGGGCGAGGGACTTCTTGGCAGCTCTGCTCTTGCCGCGCTGGCACCTGACGGAGCGGGTTCCGCCCAGGGGCCACGCGCCTTGGAGCCATGGCGCCTTCTTGAGGAGGAGGCGGCTGGGGCGCCCCCGGAGCTTCATCGCCCGCGCGGGGCGGGGTGCGGTGCAGCAGAACAGAAGGCGCAGGAGAGCCCCCTGCGGCGCGGATGAGCTCGGCGACGCGGTCAAGCCATTCTTCATAGACGTCGTCGACGGGACGGTAGTGTAGGAGCTCGTTTGCCACGATGAGCGCAGCTCGAGCCTCCATGGGTGCGCGGAGCGCGCGGGACGAAGAACCAGCTGGGGTGAGCGAGGGAGTAGCGGTGCGGCCGTCTTGCCGCACGGACGGATGCTGAGACGACGCTTGCTGCTCGTTCCCCGCCGGGCCGGTGGCGGCGTTGACAGCAGGTGACGGGGAACAGCGAGGACGCCCGCCGACAGGAGCCGTCTGGGCGACGCGGGAAGCGAGAGCGGCCCGGCGCTCGGCGCGGGCCCGACGAGCGTCAGACATGGACGCGATGGTCGGAGGAGAACGGGGTGGTGGAAGATGAATTCCGGCGCACCCCTACCTGGCGCACCAAATGTCGGATTTCGGGTTCCGTCAGAACCTTGAGGTTTAAACACTGGGGTGCGCACGGAGATTTCGCCTTCTACCTACCTGCACCCCTCCGCCTCGCTAAGATCTAAGCTATGGAAAGAACAACACAAGAGACACAGGGTTTATACTGGTTCGGGCCACCGTTGTGGTGTAATACCCTACTCCAGTGTGTGGTGTGGTGGATTGCCTCTTGGGCTGATGATGATGAGCAATACAAGGAAGAACAGCCTCGCGAGGGTCTGTTCTTGGCTGGGGGCATGAACTGCTAGGAGGAGTTCAGTCGCCCTTCTCTCTCTGTGTGTGTGTGATGCTACTCGATCCGATCCTAGCTAGTTTCTCTCTTGGCTTCTCGATTCTCCCTTCTTGATTTCCCCTCTACCCTGGGGGTGGCTAGTCCTATTTATAGGCAAAGGCCCTGGGCCTCTTCCCAAATATTGAGCGGGAAGGGCGCCAACAATTGGCCATTTTGAAGGGGAACATCTGGTACACTTATCCTGACTAAAGTTGGTCCTCGCCTGCCAAAGGCTCTGGTGGTGACGCTGGCTTGGGCTCCACAATGACTCCCTCCCTGCCGTTGGACTGGTCTTGGTCTCGTTGCACCGAAACGGGTGCCTTTGCTTGATGCTCTCGCCTGCGCTTGCTCCCTTTGCACCAAGGAGGAAAGGAGGACACTGCGCGGCTGGCGCCCGCCTGGCGCCTTTGGTCGTCATGGCTTGCGTCACAGGCACCTCGTGAGGTACCCCGCCTTGATCTCTCCGCCTCCTCGCGAGCCAGCCTGATGAGGCCGTGCCTGAGGAAGCTCCGTGTCGTCCGCCCCGCGAGGCTTGGCCCCTCGCGAGGGTCTTGGGTCTGTGTTGATGAAGATGGGCCGCGCTGGGCCCCCTTTTCAGCCACGCCGCAGGCCGCAGGCAAGCAAGTCTGGGGACCCCCGTTCCCAGAACGCCGACAGCCACACCCCTCCCAATCAACAGTACCCCGTTTCGACCATAGGAGGTCCAAGAGTAGTCCGTTTCCTCCGTTTTGCGGTATGCCAGACCCCTCCCGATGAAAAGGATCCCGTTTCAACCGTGGCCGGTCGAACACAAGGCCGTTTCCTCCATTCTGCGATATGCCAGGCCTCGTTTCCATTGGCTGTTTCGTCCAAGCCAGTTGGCTCCTGATGAACAACACGCGTTCCTTTGCCTCCCGATGAACACCACGCATTCCGTTACCTCCCTATGGACACGATGCCGATGCAGTTTCTCCGTTCCGACCCAGCCATGTACACGAGCCCTGGCCGTATGTATGCGCGAGTAGGCGTTCGAGACCCAGCCCGTATGTACATACGTGGCCGTATTTACTTTCTAGCACCCTGGCCGCTGTACGTACGTGTAAATGCTACGTGCGCGCCTCTACTACGACACGTGCCCTTCCTTACTCGGCCACGGTTCATCGCTGCAACCTGCAGACAGACTGATCGACCAGTATGTACGTACACGTTCGTGACCAGAATGACAACACCACGTACGCTTCGACCAGATGTGTCCCGACTTTCAGGCACTTCCTTGCATGCGAAGACATAGCTGGTGGATCCCAGCAGTCAGGGGGAAACGTTTTTTTTCGCGAAATACAGTGGCCCATCCGGTGGGTCCCTGCTGTCAGGTTGATACGTCCATTTTGCATCATGCTTTTATATCGATATTTATTGCATTATGGGCTGTTATTACACATTATGTCACAATACTTATGCCTATTCTCTCTTATTTTACAAGGTTTACATAAAGAGGGAGAATGCCGGCAGCTGGGATTCTGGGCTGGAAAAGGAGCAAATATTAGAGACCTATTCTGCACAGCTCCAAAAGTCCTGAAACTTCACGGAAGACGTTTTCAGAATATATAAAAAATACTGAGCGCAAGAAGTTCACCAGGGGGGCACACCCTGCCCACGAGGGAGGGGGCGCGCCCCCTACCTCGTGGGCCCCCTGGTGGCCCTCCGATGGCCATCTTCTGCTATAAGGAGTCTTTTTATGAGGAAAAATAATAAGCCAACTTCTCGGACGAAACTCCGCCGCCACGAGGCGGAACCTTGGCGGAACCAATCTAGGGCTCTGTCGGAGCTGTTTTGCCGGGGAAACTTCCCTCTGGGAGGGGGAAATCATCGCCATCGTCATCACCAACGCTCCTCTCATCGGGAGAGGGCAATCTCCATCAACATCTTCACCAGCACCATCTTGTCGGTGTCAAAACCGGTGGATCTTGGGTAGGGGGTCCCGAACTGTGCGTCTAAGGCGGATGGTAACAGGAGGCAGGGGACACGATGTTTACCCAGGTTCGGGCCCTCTTGATGGAGGTAAAACCCTACGTCCTACTTATTATTCTTGATTATATGAGTATTACAAGAGTTGATCTACCACGAGATCAGAGAGGCTAAACCCTAGAAGCTAGCCTATGGTATGATTGTATGTTGTCCTACGGACTAAAACCCTCCTATTTATATAGACACCAGAGGGGTCTAGGGTTACATAAGGTCGGTTACAAAGGAGGAGATATACATGTCCGTATTGCCTAGCTTGCCTTCCACGCCAAGTAGAGTCCCATCCGGACACGGGACAAAGTCTTCAATCTTCTATCTTCATAGTCCAACAGTCCGGCAAAGGATATAGTCCGGCTGTCTAGAGACCCCCTAATCCAGGACTCCCTCAGTAGCCCCCGAACCAGGATTCAATGACGTCAAGTCCGACACGCAGCATTGTCTTCGGCATTGCAAGGCGGGTTCTTCTCCAAATTTTGAATGTTTGTCAAGTAGTGTCCAGCCCCATAAATGTTGGACTTCTTGGCTTCCGCGTCCAATAAGGGCTATCTTCCACGCGTCGAATGAATACGAGGAGCCAGGGCGTTTTTACATTCGCTCCCCTAGCCAGATAAATAAATTGTCTATTAAAGGGATGGGGATTCTTAGATCCAATCCATACCATCCTCCCACAACGAGAATCCATCGGAGCGCGCTTCGAAAAAATCCACTCCAACATGGCCGACCACCGCAGCTCCTCCTCTCGCCCCCGTAGCCCAAAGCTCGGTGATTGGGAGAGGTGTTCTATCCCACACGGTCGATTAGTCGAACTGCAGACTCAGGGATTTCTCCCTCCAGCTTATATGGTTCCGGTCCGAGCCAGGCTCGCCACCTACAATGGCGGGGAGCAAGCAGAGAGCTTCCCCAGCCCCTCTACGGGGGAGCTGGTGTGCCTTGTTCCTTACTTATTAAGGGGACTCGGATTTCCAATTCATGCGTTCCTCCACGGGCTCCTGGAGTTTTACGGCCTCCGATTGCATAATTTCACCCCTGCTTCCATATTACACATCGCCGGCTACGTTGCCCTTTGCGAGTTATTCCTGGGCTACGAGGCTCATTTCGAGTTGTGGAAAATGTTATTTTGCCTCGTCCCCCGCACACAGAAGGGGTCACTTTATCAAGTGGGCGGAGCCGAAATATGGCGCATCACCGAAACCGGATACCTGTCCGGTACTCCAAAGAAGACGTCCTAAGACTAGCCTTCGGAATGTTTTTATATGGAGGACGTCCCCCTTCCGGACCTTGTTCGGTGGGGTCTTCCTGAGTTCAACAATGCTCCTCTGAAGAAACGCCGAAGCTGGCGCCCACGGAGCCCCCAGGAGGAAGACAACGGAGAAGTCATTTACCTGATGAACCGGATTAAAGCGCTGGCTCAATCAGGATTGACAGTAATCGAGGTTATGTCAATATGCATAATGCGGGGAGTGCAGCCACTTCAATATCGAGGGCACCCCCTGTGGTGTTTTAACAGGGAAGATGATGCCACCCGTTGCGGGCGTAAGGGACCGGACTCTGCTGCTACTTTAGCAAAAATTCTGTCTGAGTTGTTCAAGGGAGAGGAAGAGGAGTTCATCCGCATCAAGCCACGGGACGGATTCTCCATGTACAACCCTCCAAGCTGGGTGAGTTATATCTCCTTACTCCCATTCTTCCCACATTCTTTGTCATAGGTACTCACCTTTCCATTTTACGGCAGGAACTGTGAAAAGCTGTAAGGGAGGTCAACAGCCCATCTCCACAACCATTGGACCCTGACCGGGCCCTCGGTCCCGGACTCGAAGAAGATCCGGACATATTCATGGAGCTGATAGACAGGCCGTTCTTTCAATTGAGCTGTGATGACGCCATGGTGGCCATTACGGCCGACTATCCCGGACTTCTCCCTGCGTCGCACGTAAGAAAAACCAAAATCCCAACTCCAAAAAGTAGGATCCCCTTTTTAGACACTTCACCTACCATATACATATGGTGTTTTATAGGGAAGGCATTCGGGACGCCGTGCCGAACCCGCAGCAAGTCGCCAACAAGAGGCACCGAGGCTGGGTAGGCCAAAAAGGAAGGCGGTCAGGACGGAGCGCCGGCGCAGAGGTATGACAAAAAACCCCGCTCCGTGGTTGTCGTCTTTCTCGAAATGTAATGACGTCCATGTTTCTTTAATAGAAAAAACGATCGCCGGAATATGTCCGGAGAGGCTGCCGATCACGCTTCCACCAGTCAGGCTCCAGGGCCGGACATCGAGGCGGAAGCCGACATGGGGTGGACGCCGGATACTACTCCTATAGAGGATGCGGATAGACTGTCCGCTACAAATTCAGACGTGGAGAGCGCCATGAATCATAGGCGTCGCCGGGCCGTACTCCGTGACGCTTGCTTCTCACCAGAGGCATTTGATGCCTTCAATTCTGGAGACGCGTACCTCCGTGCTGCTCAAAATGGTCTAGCCAGAGCCACGGACCAGTATGCAAGGGATGTACGAGTAAGCAAATTTGATGATTATATGTATCAGTAGCCCCTGAGACTTGAAACAGTTGACGCAAGTGATTTAAGGATCATTATTTGTGCAGGTTCTTATGGAGAAGAATTCCCAACTGTCTCAAGAGCTGGACGAGTGCAAGGCCCAGCTGGAAGCTGCTGTTGCCGCATTGAAGGAGTCCAAGAAGGGTCCCCTTGGTAACTCTTTTGTCTATTGCAAAGAATATCAGTACCAGGTAGTATGCGGCATATATGCACACCTAACAATAGATGTTGTAGGTGGCCCCGGAGTGAATCCGGAGGCCGTGGAGGCGGATACGGTATGTGATGATCGACAGCAAAGTGCTGGCGAGCGTGTGTTGACGTGAGTCAGGCAGGAGAAAAATGATCTCCAAGATGCCAATATCCGGCTGGGCGTGGAACTAAAGGATGTCCGAGCCCAGCTTGCGGACTCCGTGAAGGAGAATAAACAGCTTTAGCGCAGCATTTTTAGTAAGTGCTTGAACAAACTTTTTAAAGGAGTTCGGCGAAGAAGCCTGCTAACAGCGTTATGTCTGCAGGTATGCTGACGGGTCGTCCCACGGAGGAGATTCCCGGGTCCTCAGGTGATCTTCTGCCAGAGCTCTCACAACTGCACGAACAAGTTCGGCAGGTGATGCAGAGTATTGCCCAAGCCTTGTGGCCGTCCGCGTCCCCGCCAGGAGGCATGGGGGAGCTTATAGAGAAGCTTAAGGGAGCGGGGCGGCGCTTCCGATTATGGTAGATATCAGCCTGCCGACAAGGTGCACGGGAAGCCTGGGCTATGGTGAAGACACGATATACCAAGGCTGACCCTAACCACATGGCCGAGGTCGGACCTATGGAGCCCGATGGGAAAGAGATCCCCGTCAGTTTAGTGTATGATCAGGTAGAATTAGCCGCAAAGTATTCCCAACAGGATTGTAGGCTAGACAGCCTGTTGGATGGTATAGAAGAAGAATTTAATCAGTCTTAGTGACTGTGTACTTCAAGTGACATATGTAATGTCCCTAGCTGGATTGTAAATCATTTGTCATGGCAGACCTTTTCGCTTCGACCTCTGGACCCGATAGTCCGGAGTGTATCCGAATACCCACTCAGTTATATAAAAACCGGGGTATGCATGGAAACCAGGCGTAGGGGTCATAAGTGCTTGAACAGACAAGTACCCAACTAGCTATGTTATATTACATGGATAGTAAGAAACATCTTCCAGGGAGAATAGTTCCGTTAAGGGTTCCTTTCCCTGGGTACACATGCCCTAATGTGCATGTCCGAACTGCGAGACGCAGTCTAAAAACATCTGGGGGCGTGTAGTAATTTAAGTGAAAGTCATCTTTTGTTCACCGACCGAATATTCCCTTAAGAACACTAGCTTTCGGCTTCACCCAGTCTGAGGTACACATCCGGCTCACCCGACAGTAACAATCGCAGAGGTGCTCCCCTTATGCCCTAGCCGAATTAACGGGAACGTAGGGCATAAACACAAGAGCCAGGCAACCCAGCTTGGCCAAAACTTAAGTCATATCGATGCATATAATGGCAAAAAAAGGTACATGCGGAAGAATAACACATGTGCGGGGCATGAAGCCCGGAAAAATAATTAGATTAAGCTTCTGTATAGGAAGCCCCCAGGTATATTGAGCGTGGTTAGCGCGTCAAGATTGTGTAACCAAGACACAGGTTTAGCCCTTTAGGGCTTTGAAGAAAAAAGAGAGAAAGAAAGAGAGAAAAAACAGATGTGCAAAAAATTCTCGAAGGTAAGGAGACGAACATAGAGTCTGGCGCTAGGCGTAGAATCTTCGGAGTCTGGCTGCGTTCCATGGGTTTGGCTCGAGTCGATTATTCGATGCATCCCGCAGACGGTACACTCCACCGGGTCAGAACCTGGTCGATAATGAAGGGACATTCCCATTTGGGCTTGAGCTTGTTCTTTTTCTTCTCCGGCAGGCGCAGAACTAGTTCACCAACGTTATAGGTTTTGGCCCGCACTTCTCTGCTTTGATACCTTCGAGCCTGTTGTTGATAGAATGCGGAACGGGCTTTTGCCACGTCGCGCTCCTCCTCCAGGGCATCCAAACTGTCCCGCCGATCGAGCTCGGCCTCTCTTTCTTCGTACATGCGCACTCGACGTGAGTCATGAATTATGTCGCAAGGCAGCACCGCCTCACCGCATGATACGTCTCCAACGTATCTATAATTTTTGATTGCTCCATGCTATATTATCTACTGTTTTGGATGTTTATGGGCTTTATTATACACTTTTATATCATTTTTCGGACTAACCTATTAACCCAGAGCCCAGTGCCAGTTTCTGTTTTTACCTTGTTTTAGAATATCGCAGAAAAGGAAAACCAAACGAAGTCCAATTGACCTGAAACTTCACGGAACTTATTTTTGGATCAGAAGCAACCAGGGAGACTTGGAGTCTACGTCAAGGAAGCTTCGAGGAGGCCACAAGGTAGGGGGCGCCCCCACCCCCCTAGGGCGCGCCCTCCACCCTCGTAGGCCCCTCGTGGCCCCCCTGACGTACTTCTTCCGCCTATATATCTCCATATACCCTAAAAACATCTGAGAACACAATAGATCGGGAGTTCTGCCGCCAGAAGCCTCCGTAGCCACCGAAAGCCCATCTAGACCCGTTCCGGCACCCTGTCGGAGGGGGCAATCCCTCTCCGGTGGCCATCTTCATCATCCCAGTGCTCTCCATGACGAGGAGGGAGTAGTTCTCCCTCGGGGCTGAGGGTATGTACCAGTAGCTATGTGTTTGATCTCTCTCTCTCTCTCTCTCCTGTTCTTGATTTGGCACGATCTTGATGTATCGCGAGCTTTGCTATTATAGTTGGATCTTATGTTTCTCCTCCCCCTCTACTCTCTTGTAATGGATTGAGTATCCCCTTGAAGTAATCTTATCGGGTTGAGTCTTTAAAGATTTGAGAACACTTGATGTATGTCTTGCCGTGCGTCTCTGTGGTGACAATGGGATACCACGTGATTCACTTGATGTATGTTTTGGTGATCAACTTGCGGGTTCCGCCCATGAACCTATGCATAGGGGTTGGCACACGTTTTCGTCGTGATTCTTCGGTAGAAACTTTGGGGCACTCTTTGAGGTTCTATGTGTTGGTTGAATAGATGAATCTGAGATTGTGTGATGCATATCGTATAATCATACCCACGGATACTTGAGGTGACATTGGAGTATCTAGGTGACATTATGGTTTTGGTTGATTTGTGTCTTAAGGTTTTATTTTAGTACGAACTCTAGGGCTGTTTGTGACACTTATAGGAATAGCCCAACGGATTGATTGGAAAGAATAACTTTGAGGTGGTTTCGTACCCTACCATAATCTCTTCGTTTGTTCTCCGCTATTAGTGACTTTGGAGTGACTCTTTGTTGCATGTTGAGGGATAGTTATGTGATCCAATTATGTTAGTATTGTTGAGGGAACTTGCACTAGTGAAAGTATGAACCCTAGGCTTTATTTCCTATCATTGAATAACGTTTATGCTCACTTTTATCACTTGCTACCTTGCTGTTTTTATATTTTTCAGATTACAAAAACCATTATCTACTATCCATATACCACTTGTATCACCATCTCTTCGTTGAACTAGTGCACCTATACAATTTACCATTGTATTGGGTGTGTTGGGGACACAAGAGACTCTTTGTTATTTGGTTGCAGGGTTGCTTGAGAGAGACCATCTTCATCCTACGCCTCCTACGGATTGATAAACCTTAGGTCATCCACTTGAGGGAAATTTGCTACTGTCCTACAAACCTCTGCACTTGGAGGCCCAACAACGTCTACAAGAAGAAGGTTGTGTAGTAGACATCAAGCTCTTTTCTGGTGCCATTGTCGGGGATTAGAGCTTGAAGGTATATCTTTAGATCTTGCAATCGAGTCTTTTAGTTTCTTGTTTTATCACTAGTTTAGTTTATAAAAGAAAACTACAAAAAAATATGGAATTGAGTTTGCCTCATACGCTTCATCTTTTTAATATCTTTCGTGAGTATGATGGAAAGGATAATTGTGCTCAAGTGCTAGAAGAAGAAATCTATAAAATGTTTGGCACTAAATATTTGAATGATGAGCATGATTGCAATGTTGTAAGTATGAACTCGTTGAATATCCATGATGCTAATGATATGCAAAGCCACAAGCTTGGGGAAGTTATGTTTGATGAAGATGTTTTTTTTGTCCCCCAAGCTTTGATGAGAAAATTTATTATGATGAAAGCATGCCTCCTATTTATGATGATTATATTGATGAAAGTGGATTTAGAGAGGTCATGACTTTATTTTGTGATGAATCCACTATTTCGGAAGAGGTTCCAATTGATTATGAGAACAAAGTTGCTATATATGATGATTATTGTGATGACTTGTATGCTATAAAGAATAATGATATCCATGAAACTTGTCATCATGATTTTAGTTTTCAATTGGATTATGCCTCACATACTAATTATTTTGTTGAGTTTGCTCCCACTACTATTCATGAGAAGAAGTTTGCTTATGTGGAGAGTAATAAAATTTCTATGCTCGTAGATCATGAAAAGAATGCTTTAGGTGCTGGTTATATTGTTGAATTAATTCATGATTCTACTGAAAATTATTATGAGGGGGGAATTTATGCTTGTAGGAATTGCAATAATATTAAGTTTCCTCTCTATGTGCTTAAAGTTTTGAAGTTATGCTTGTTTTACCTTCATATGCAAGTTGATTCTTGTTCCCACAAGTTGTTTCCTCACAAAATCCCTATACATATGAATAGGGTTAGGCTTAAATGTGCTAGTCATATTCGTCATGATGCTCTCTTTATGTTACAATTCTTATCCTTTATGTGAGCATCATTGAAATCATCATGCCTAGCTAGGGGCGTTAAACGATAGCGCTTGTTGGGAGGCAACCTAACTTTATTTTTGTTCCTTGCTTTTTGCTCCTGTTTAGTAATAAATAATTCATCTATCCTCTGTTTAGATGTGGTTTTATGCTTTTAATTAGTGTTTGTGCCAAGTAGAACCTTTGGGAAGACTTGGGGAAAGTCTTGTTGATCATGCTGTAAAAAACAGAAACTTTAGCGCTCACGAGATTTGCTGCCATTTTTATTGGAGAGTGCTATTTAGTTAATTATTTTTGCATATGATTAATATATAAATTCCTCAGGTCCACCAATTTATTTGAGAATTTTATGAGTTCCATAAGTATACGTTTGATCCAGATTACTACAGACTGTTCTGTTCTTAACAGATTCTGTTTTCTATGTGTTGTTTGCTCATTTTGATGAATCTATGAGTAGTATCGGAGGGTATGAACCATAGATAAGTTGTAATGCAGTAGATATTACACCAATACGAATTTATAATGAGTTCATTACAGTACCTTATGATGGTGATTTGCTTTCTTATACTAACGGAGCTTACGAGTTTTCTGTTAAGTTTTGTGTTGTGAAGTTTTCAAGTTTTGGGTAAAGATTCGATGGACTATGGAATAAGGAGTGGAAAGAGCCTAAGCTTGGGGATGCCCAAGGCACCCCCAAGGTAATATTCAAGGACAACCAAGAGCCTAAGCTTGGGGATGCCCCGGAAGGCATCCCCTCTTTCGTCTTCGTTCATCGGTAACTTTACTTGGAGCTATATTTTTATTCGCCACATGATATCTGTTTTGCTTCGAGCGTCAATTTATTTTGTTAATATTTGCTTGCTGTTATTTAGAACAATGTTTTGCATCTTTTATTTCAATAAAAGTGGCATTGATAGCCTTTACTATGCCTATTTTAGAAGTCCTCATGTTGCTGTTTGAAAACAGAAAGTTTACCGCTGTTGCAATAATTCCCTAGAAAATTCAGAATGTGATAAAATGTTGAAACCTTTTGCATATTAATATCTGATAAATTTACTACAGTGGTAATGTTATTTCATAATTTTTGGAGCTAGGGAAGTATGGATGTTGCTGCATTCTTTACAGACTGTCCTGTTTAGGCAGATTGCTGTTATGTTTGCATTGTTTGCATATGTTTGCTTATTTAATGATTCTATTTGAGGATAGGACTATTAAATATGCATAGGCATTTAGTATGAAATGTTGAATAATAATTTTAGTGATTTGCTACAGTAGAGTATGATAAGGTTTTTGCAATGGTTTATACTAACTTATCTCACGAGTCCTTGTTGAGTTTTGTGTGGATGAAGCTTTTGAGATTTAGGGAGACCGTGATATAGGAGGAATTAAGGAGACACAAAAGCTCAATCTTGGGGATGCCCAAGGAATTCCAATATAATATTTCAAGAAGTCTCAAGCATCTAAGCTTGGGGATGCCCCGGTTGGCATCCCACCTTTCTTCTTCAACAACTATCGGTTAGTTTCGGTTGATCCTAAGTTTTTGCTTCTTCACATGATGTTTGCCATTCTTAGAATGCCATTTTCTTTTGTTTTTCTTGCTGTTTGAATAAATTATCAAGATCTGAAATTATTAAATGTTAGAGAGTCTTCACATAGTTGCATAATTATTTGACTACTCATTGATCTTCACTTATATCTTTCGGAGTAGTTTGTCGTTTGCTCTAGTGCTTCACTTATATCTTTTTAGAGAACGGTGGTGGTATTATAGACATAGATGAACTCTCATGCTTCACTTATATCATTTTGAGAGTTTTAAATAGCATGGTAATTTGCTTAAATAATCCTAATATGCTAGGCATCCAAGAATAGTAAAAATTTCTTATGAGTGTTTTGAATACTAAGAGAAGTTTGATGCTTGATGATTGTTTTGAGGTATGGATGTAATAATATCAAAGTCGTGCTAGTTGAGTAGTTGTGAATTTGAGAAATGCTTGTATTGAAGTTTGCGAGTCCCGTAGCATGCACGTATGGTAAACGTTATGTAACAAATTTGAAACATGAGGTTTTATTTGATTGTCTTCCTTATGAGTGGCGGTCGGGGACGAGCGATGGTCTTTTCCTACCAATCTATCCCCTAGGAGCATGCGCGTAGGGCCGAGGTTTTTGATGACTTGTAGATTTTTTGCAATAAGCATGTGAGTTCTTTATGACTAATGTTGACTCCATGGATTATACGCACTCTCACCCTTCCATCATTGCTAGCCTCTTCGGTACCGTGCATTGCCCTTTCTCACATTGAGAGTTGGTGCAAACTTCGCCGGTGCATCCAAACCCTGTGATATGATACGCTCTATCAACATAAACCTCCTTATATCTTCCTCAAAACAGCCACCATACCTACCTATTATGGCATTCCCATAGCCATTCCGAGATATATTGCCATGCAACTTTCCACCGTTCCGTTTATTATGACACGCATCATCATTGTCATATTGCTTTGCATGATCATGTAGTTGACATCGTATTTGTGGCAAAGCCATCGTTCATAATTTTTCATACATGTCGCTCTTGATTCATCGCAATCCCGGTACACCGCTGGAGGCATTCATATAGAGTCATATCTTGTTCTAAGTATCGAGTTGTAATCATTGAGTTGTAAATAAATAGAAGTGTGATGATCATCATTTTTTAGAGCATTGTCCCAAGTGAGGAATAAATAAATAAAGGCCATAAAAAGAGAAGGCCCAAAAAAAGAAAAAAGAAAAGAGAAAGTCCATAAAAAAGGAAGAAGAAAGACCAAATAAAAAATGAGAGAAAAAGAGAGAAGGGACAATGCTACTATCCTTTGCCACACTTGTGCTTCAAAGTAGCACCATAATCTTCATGATAGAGAGTCTCTTATGTTGTCACTTTCTTATACTAGTGGGAATTTTTCATTATAGAACTTGGCTTGTATATTCCTACAATGGGCCTCCTCAAGTGCCCTAGGTCTTCGTGAGCAAGAAAGTTGGATGCACACCCACTTAGTTTCTTTTGTTGAGCTTTCATACATTTATAGCTCTAGTGCATCCGTTGCATGGCAATCCATACTCCTTGCATTAACATCAATCGGTGGGCATCTCCATAGCCCATTGATTAGCCTCGTTGATGTGAGACTTTCTCCTTTTTGTCTTCTCCACATAACCCCCCTCATCATATTCTATTCCACCCATAGTGCTATGTCCATGGCTCGCGCTCATGTATTGCGTGAATGTTTATAGGTTTGAGATTACTAAAGTATGAAACAATTGCTTGGCTTGTCATCGGGGTTGTGCATGATGAGAGCATTCTTGTGTGACGGAAATGGAGCATGACTAAACTATATGATTTTGTAGGGATGAACTTTCTTTGGCCATGTTATTTTGAGAAGACATAATTGCTTAGTTAGTATGCCTGAAGTATTATTATTTTTATGTCAATATGAAATTTTGTCTTGAATCTTTTGGATCTGAATATTCATGCCACAATTAAGAAGAATCACACTGAAATTATGCCAAGTAGCACTCCACATCAAAAATTCTGTTTTTATCATTTACCTACTCGAGGACGAGCATGAATTAAGCTTGGGGATGCTGATACGTCTCCAACGTATCTATAATTTTTGATTGCTCCATGCTATATTATCTACTGTTTTGGATGTTTATGGGCTTTATTATACACTTTTATATCATTTTTGGGACTAACCTATTAACCCAGAGCCCAGTGCCAGTTTCTGTTTTTACCTTGTTTTAGAATATCACAGAAAAGGAAAACCAAACGGAGTCCAATTGACCTGAAACTTCATGGAACTTATTTTTGGATCAGAAGCAACCAGGGAGACTTGGAGTCTACGTCAAGGAAGCTTCGAGGAGGCCACGAGGTAGGGGGGCGCCCACCACCCTAGGGCGCGCCCTCCACCCTCGTGGCCCCCCTGACGTACTTCTTCCTCCTATATATCTCCATATACCCTAAAACATCTGAGAACACAATAGATCGGGAGTTCCACCGCCAGAAGCCTCCGTAGCCACCGAAAGCCAATCTAGACCCATTCCGACACCCTGCCGGAGGGGGCAATCCCTCTCCGGTGGCCATCTTCATCATCCCGGTGCTCTCCATGACGAGGAGGGAGTAGTTCTCCCTCGGGGCTGAGGGTATGTACCAGTAGCTATGTGTTTGATCTCTCTCTCTCTCGTGTTCTTGATTTGGCACGATCTTGATGTATCCCGAGCTTTGCTATTATAGTTGGATCTTATGCTTCTCCTCCCCCTCTACTCTCTTGTAATGGATTGAGTTTCCCCTTGAAGTAATCTTACCGGATTGAGTCTTTAAAGATTTGAGAACACTTGATGTATGTCTTGCCATGCGTATCTGTGGTGACAATGGGATACCACGTGATTCACTTGATGTATGTTTTGGTGATCAACTTGCGGGTTCCGCCCATGAACCTATGCATAGGGGTTGGCACACGTTTTCATCGTGATTCTCCGGTAGAAACTTTGGGGCACTCTTTGAGGTTCTATGTGTTGGTTGAATAGATGAATCTGAGATTGTGTGATGCATATCGTATAATCATACCCACGGATACTTGAGGTGACATTGGAGTATCTAGGTGACATTAGGGTTTTGGTTGATTTGTGTCTTAAGGTGTTATTTTAGTACGAACTCTAGGGCTGTTTGTGACACTTATAGGAATAGCCCAACGGATTGATTGGAAAGAATAACTTTGAGGTGGTTTCGTACCCTACCATAATCTCTTCGTTTGTTCTCCGCTATTAGTGACTTTGGAGTGACTCTTTGTTGCATGTTGAGGGATAGTTATGTGATCCAATTATGTTAGTATTGTTGAGGGAACTTGCACTAGTGAAAGTATGAACCCTTGGCCTTATTTCCTATCATTGCAATACCGTTTATGCTCACTTTTATCACTTGCTACCTTGCTGTTTTTATATTTTTCAGATTAAAAAAACCATTATCTACTATCCATATACCACTTGTATCACCATCTCTTCGCCGAACTAGTGCACCTATACAATTTACCATTGTATTGGGTGTGTTGGGGACACAAGAGACTCTTTGTTATTTGGTTGCAGGGTTGCTTGAGAGAGACCATCTTCATCCTACGCCTCCTACGGATTGATAAACCTTAGGTCATCCACTTGAGGGAAATTTGCTACTGTCCTACAAACCTCTGCACTTGGAGGCCCACCAACGTCTACAAGAAGAAGGTTGTGTAGTAGACATCAGCGTCGTACACCATAAAAACGACGTGTATCCGGTAGTGCGATTCGGCGTGGTCCGCAGCCCCCATAGTACGGAATCGAGCTCCTCTACCCAATGGGTGTCTGATTCCTTTAAGGACCGGACTAATCTGGGTTTAATACCACTCATGATAAGACCATTCGCTCGTTCAACTTGACCGTCAGTTTGCGGATGATAGACAGAAGCATAATCGAGCTTGATGCCCATGTTGCTGCACCAAAGTTTCACCTCGTCGGCTGTAAAGTTCGTGCCGTTGTCAGTGATGATGCTGTGGGGGACGCCATAACAGTGTACAACCACGGATATGAAGTCTATCACCGGTCCGGATTTAGCCATTTTTACAGGTTTAGCTTCTATCCATTTGGTGAATTTGTCCACCATGACCAGTAAGTATTTTCTCTTGTGGGTTGCCCCTTTGAGGGGTCCGACCATATCGAGCCCCTAGACCGCAAAGGGCCAAGTAATGGGGATTGTTTGGAGGGCGGTAGGTGGCATGTGGCTTTGGTTTGGAAAAAGCTGGCAACCAACACAATGTTGAACTAGATGCTGTGCATCTGCCCGGGCCGTCGGCCAATAAAAACATGTACGGAAGGCCTTACTTACAAGGGCCCGGGCTACTGCGTGGTGGCCGCTGAGTCTGGCATGGATTTCTGCCAAAAGCTTCCACCCTTCCTCTTCGGAGATGCACCTTTGAAGGACTCCGGTTGTGCTTTTCTTATAGAGCTCTCCCTCATGGACCTTGTAGGCTTTAGATCGCCGCACTATGCAGCGAGCCTCATTTTGGTCCTCGGGTAATTCCTCTCTAGTTAGGTAGGCCAGGAATGGTTCTGTCCACGGGGCGATGACGGCCATTATCACGTGGGCTGAAGGTGTTATTTCGGTGGCAGAGCCTCTGATTGTGTTAGAGTATTTGGTATCTGGGGTTATGGCCGGGTCCGGACTATTTTTGCCAGTGTCCCCTTTCCATACCACGGATGGTTTAAACAGTCTTCCCAGGAAGATGTTTGGTGGGACAGGGTCGCGTTTAGCACCGATACGTGCTAGGATGTCCGCTGCCTGGTTGTTTTCCCGAGCCACATGGTGGAATTCCAGCCCCTCGAACTGGGCTGACATTTTGAGGACGGCGTTGCGATATGCCGCCATTTTCGGATCCTTGGCATCGAAGTCTCCATTTATTTGGGATATTGCAAGGTTCGAGTCCCCACGCACCTCTAGGCATTGGATGCCCATGGAGACTGCCATCCGGAGGCCGTGTAATAGGGCCTCGTATTCGTCTACGTTATTGGAGCCCGTGTATAGTATTTGGAGCACGTATTGCACCGTGTCTCCAGTGGGGGACGTTAGGACGATGCCCGCCCCTAGACCAGCCAGCATTTTAGAGTCGTCGAAGTGCATGATCCAATTGGAGTATGTGTCATACTCTTTAGGGAGTTCGGCTTCTGTCCATTCGGCTACGAAATCGGTCAGTACTTGCGACTTAATGGCTCGTAGTGGCTTATATGTTATGTCGAACGGGAGGAGCTCGATGGCCCATTTGGCAATCTAGCCCGTTGTGTCACGGTTGTTTATTACGTCATTGAGTGGTACTTCGGATGCCGCCGTAATCGAACACTCTTGAAAGTAGTGTCGTAATTTCTGGGATGCCATAAATACCGCGTATGCTATCTTTTGGTAATGTGGGTACCGTGATTTGCATGGAGTGAGGACGCTGGATACATAATATACCAGCTTTTGAAGCGGGAATTTATGTTCGTCCATCTCTCGTTCGACGATGAGCACTACGCTTACGACTTGGTGAGTTGTCGCTATATATAATAGTATTGGTTCGCCAATAGTTGGCGCGTCCAGGATTGGGTTGGCGGCCAGGATGGCTTTGATTTCTTCTAGTCCGGCCGTGGCTGCGTCCGTCCACTCGAAGTGTTCGGTGCGCTGAAGAAGGCGATAAAGGGGAAGTGCCTTTTCTCCTAATCGGGAGATAAAGTGGCTTAAAGCTGCCACGCATCCAGTCAATTTCTGGATTTGCTTGAGGTCAGTTGGGATAGCCAACTATGACAGAGCTCGGATTTTAGCCGGATTTGCTTCAATTCCTCTACTGGAGACGATGAAGCCCAGGAGCTTTCTGGCGGGAACGCCGAAAACGCATTTTTCCGGATTGAGCTTAATGTCGTATGTTCGGAGATTGGTGAACGTGAGCCTCAAGTCGTCTATTAAAGAGTCGACGTGTCTGGTTTTGATGACCACATCATCTACATATGCCTCCACAGTCTTACCGATCTGCTTTTCCAGACATGTCTAGATCATGCGCTGATATGTTGTGTCAGTGTTTTTGAACCCAAAGGGCATTGTGTTAAAGAAGGGGCCGTATGGTGTTATAAATGTCGTTGCGGCTTGATCAAACTCTGCCATCTTAATCTGGTGGTAACCGGAGTATGCGTCGAGGAAGCACAATGATTCGTGTCCTGCGGTAGCGTCGATGATTTGATCGATGCGAGGGAGTGGGAGAGGATCCTTTGGGCAAGCCTTGTTAAGGTCTTTGAAGTCGACACATAGGCGCCAGGATTTGTCCTTCTTTGGTACCATCACCAGGTTTGATAGCCAATCCGGATGTTTTATTTCTTTAATGAATTCGGCTTCCAGTAGCTTGGCCAGCTCCTCTCCCATGGCTTGTCGCTTAGGTTCAGAGAAACGCCGAAGAGTCCGCTTGACCGGCTTGAATCCTTTTAGAATATTAAGGCTATGCTCGGCCAATCTACGTGGGATTCCTGGCATGTCTGAAGGATGCCAGGCGAATATATCCCAATTCTCACATAGAAACTCCCGTAGTGCGGCGTCTACAGCGGGGTCTAACTGTGCCCCAATGGATGCTGTTTTTGTAGGGTCCGTTGGATGGATTTGGAATTTAACTATTTCGTCCGCTGGTTTAAGGGAGGTGGACTTGGATCTTTTGTCTAGTATCACGTCGTCCCTGTCCACCGTGGAGCGTAGCGCGGTTAACTCCTTCACCACAAGGGCTTCAGATAATGCCTCGAGGGCTAGTGTGGCTATTTTGTTCTCGGCGCGGAGTGTTATGTCCGGATCACTAGCTAGAGTGATAATTCCCTTTGGTCCGGGCATTTTGAGCTTCATGTACCTGTAATGGGGTATGGCTTGAAAAATTGTGAATGCCTCCCGCCCTAGAAGGGCGTGGTATCCGCTACTGAACGGGGCCACTTGGAATGTAATTTCTTCGGACCTGTAATTCTCCGGAGTGCCGAATACCACATCAAGTGTGATTTTCCCAGTGCAACGTGCCTCCCAACTAGGGATGATTCCTCGGAAGGTCGTGCTGCTTTGCTCAATACGGTTGTTGTCTATGTCCATTTTTTGGAGAGTTTCCTCATAGATGAGGCTTAATCCGCTGCCGCCATCCATGAGCACCTTAGTGAGCCGAAAACCGTCCACAATTGGACTGAGGACCAATGCGGCTGGTGCTCGGGCTGTTCGGAATTTAGGTTCGTCACTGGCGTTGAAGGTGATAGCCGTGTCGCTCCATGGATTTATTGCTGCCATGTGGCAGACTTCGACAAGGCCGCGGAGTGCTCGCTTACGCCTATTATTTGAGGCTAAGGTCTCGAAGACCGTTAATACTGTGTTTTAATCCGTGGGAAGGTGCTCTGAGGTATTTTGGGTGAGAAGATCCTCACCGCTTTTGGCCACCTGCCAGAGTACCCAACATGCTCTAAGGCTGTGTGTTGATATGGTATCCGCTGTACTATGGATTTTGCAGGCCCATTGAGCCATCCCTCCAATACGGTTCCACCCCCTGTATTGGGCTTTTGCTTCTTTGTAATTGAGTCGGGCGACTTATGAGAGTGCGCCCTTTTAGTTCGGACCGGGAGTTTTGTCAGAGCCGGATTATCCCAAAATTGCATTTGGGTTTTCCAGGCACTTTCCACCGCACAGTATTTCCATACTATGTCCGCCAAGTCAGTGAAGTGTGCTACGTCGCGGCGACTTATGGCGTTGAGGACTCCCTTTTCCATGCAATTGTTGCAAAAGAATGAAATTGCATCTTCCTTGCGGCAGTCCTTGACCTTGTTCATTACAAGGAGGAATCTGGACCAATAGTGATGTATTGTCTCTTGGGGTGCTTGCGTAATGTGGGAAAGATAGTTTGTATCTGGGTGGGTGGGTGGATTTAAGTCCAGACCTTGACCCAATCTGTGATCCCGGGGCAGGGGAGTTTCCGATCTTAGAAGTTCGGGCTCCGGGATGTTGCCCTGTGGGTTCGGTATGCGGCCTGATTTTGTATTCAGGGTTAGAGCGGCGTCCTCCCATGAGCGAGTATCCTGTTCGGAGAGCTCGGGATCCGTACATAGTTCATCCTCAGGATAGAGGGAGAATCGCCGCATTTCTCCTCCACCACCACTATCTGATGGGTGACCGGCGGAGAGTTAATCTCCCTTTGGTCGGGTTTAAGCCCGATCCGATCGTAGTCCGTAGTGACTCCCAGAGCGGCAATGCGATCCAAGAGCTCGTTCAGAGAGGAGAGCTCATTTGGATCCATCTGCTCAGCAAATTTTGAGCTAATGTGGAGGCTATTTTCGATGACCCGAGAGGTCATCGTCGGTGCAGTGGCCGAACAGGCGGTCATGACGAAGCCGCCTAGTCGGAGAGTTTGGCCTACAGCCAGGGCTCCCCCAGAGGTGATGTTGTCCTTAACAACGAGGCGAGCCATCTTCCTTATGATGATGACACAATGGAACTCTCAATGAAAGCACCAATGTCAGTGTCAAAACCGGCGGATGGTAACAGGAGGCAGGGGACACGATGTTTACCCAGGTTCGGGACCTATTGATGGAGGTAAAACCCTACGTCCTGCTTGATTATTCTTGATGATATGAGTATTACAAGAGTTGATCTACCACGAGATCAGAGAGGCTAAACCCTAGAAGCTAGCCTATGGTATGATTGTATGTTGTCCTACGGACTAAAACCCTCTGGTTTATATAGACACCGGAGGGGGCTAGGGTTACATAAGGTCGGTTACAAAGGAGGAGATATACATATCCGTATTGCCTAGCTTGCCTTCCACTCCAAGTAGAGTCCCATCCGGACATGGGACGAAGTCTTCAATCTTGTATCTTCATATTCCAACAGTCCAGCCAAAGGATATAGTCCAGCTGTCCGGAGACCCCCTAATCCAGGACTCCCTCACATCTCCTCTCAAAACCCTAGTTCATCTCTTGTATCCAATTCTTGTCTCCAAGTCCGGGATTGGTACTAGTAGGTTGCTAGTAGTGTTAATTACTCCTTGTAGTTGATGCTAGTTGGTTTATTTGGCGGAATATCATATGTTCAGATCCTATATGCATATTAATACCCCTCTGATTATGAACATGAATATGCTTTGTGAGTAGTTACGTTTGTTCCTGAGGACATGGGAGAAGTCTTGCTATTAGTAGTCATGTGAATTTGGTATTCGTTCGATATTTTGATGAGATGTATGTTGTCTCTCCTCTAGTGGTGTTATGTGAACGTCGACTACATAACACTTCACCATTATTTGGGCCTAGAGGAAGGCATTGAGAAGTAATAAGTAGATGATGGGTTGCTAGAGTGACAGAAGCTTAAACCCTAGTTTATGCGTTGCTTCGTAAGGGGCTGATTTGGATCCATATGTTTCATGCTATGGTTAGGTTTACCTTAATACTTTTGTTGTAGTTGCGGATGCTTGCAATAGAGGTTAATCATAAGTGGGATGCTTGTCCAAGTAAGGACAATACCCAAGCACCAGTCCACCCACATACCAAATTATCAAAGTACCGAACGCGAATCATATGAACATGATGAAAACTAGCTTGACGATATTCCCATGTGTCCTCGGGAGCACTTTTCTCTATATAAGAGTTTGTCTAGACTTGTCTGACGGTGTCCTGGACTAGGGGGTACTCACCACGTCGTCTCCCGATCTATTAGATTGGGCCGAGGACCCCCGTGGCCGTATACTCATGGGCCAGTTCGGACGGATACCGCATACAAGGAAGATTCTACAAGACTTGGCGATCAAGACAAGGACTTCTCCCCACCGGCGTATTCGGCTAGGACTCTTGTTATCCTAGGCCTCCGGTGCATTATATAAACCAAGGCCAGGCTAGTCGATAGATATACAACTCCATATACAACAATCATGCCATAGGCTAGCTTCTAGGGTTTAGCCTCCTTGATCTCGTGGTAGATCTACTCTTGTACTACCCATATCATCAATATTAATCAAGCAGGAGTAGGGTATTACCTCCATCGAGAGGGCCCGAACCTGGATAAAACAAAGTGTTCCCTGCCTCCTGTTACCATCCAGCCTAGACGCACAGTTCGGGACCCCCTACCCGAGATCCGCCGGTTTTGACACCGACATTGGTGCTTTCATTGAGAGTTCCGCTGTGTGATCGACAAAAGGATCGATGGCTCGCCTGCAGATCAACTGCGACTTCGGCGGCTTCGTCACCAGTTCGACTGGTCACCTTGGTTCGACCAAGAATTGCGCCCCGTGTTCGGACCACCATGTCCGGATGAGGGCCTTCATCAAACATCAACTCCGATCTCTATCATGATCACGGAGGAATCATCTATGGAGCTCGGGGGCTCAACTTCAACATTGTCCTCAAGCGACCGTGATGTTTTTCTGGACAGCGAACTCGTATCTGCCACCACCACCTCCTCGAGTATCGCTTTTACGATCGCTTTGGTGGAATTGTGCGGAATTGAGTCTACAACAACCCTGGAAAATTTCGTCGAGTTCCGATGGAGGAATCTCTGGCAATCCACGATATACCGGAGCCCTGTCAAATCTGGACGGGAATTTGGATGAGTTTAGGGCGTGGTGTCCAGCTTCTAGCTCTGACTTCCTTTGGAAGATCCAACCGTTGATCGGCTGCGGAATTCCTATATCTACCACCTCTCAAAATTTCGGCTCGATCCGACCGTCCAAACTCCGGTAACCTTCCAATTAGTGCATCACTTTTCGGATCTGTTTTCTGCGCGAAAACGAATCCGACCCGAGTTCATCTTTTTTATGAACGGGATTTCGGACATCCCTTTTGAAGGAAGTTTTGTATGGGGTATTGTGTTTTGTTCCCGAACACATCCCACTAACTATAAGATCTTTTGAACATGATCTTCAACATCATGCTGGTGTTAAACAAGTCCGGCAATATTACTCCATGGCTGCCGACCTGCGCTAGACACGGCGTCACTTTGTTGAGCCGAGCTCAACTTCTTCAGATCATCATCTCGGCAAGCCGAACAAGAGCCCGGCATCGCGAAGGATAAATCATCATCAACATCGCCGCCCCATGGATTACACGGAGCGGGCATACCGGCATCGCCGCACGGTCGCTTCATCAAGCCGGCATCGACCACATCACGACCTGCATCGACAGGGCCGCACTATTGCTTCTTCAAGCTGGTGTCCATCACGCCGACCTACTTTGACTCATCGGCTGACATCGAGGCTTCGATATCTCAGCTGGATCGGGGGCTTCGCCATCTCTTCATCAACCTACTCCGGACACTTCGGCGTCACTAGCCGACCAGCTCCGTCACGTTAGCCGGGCCGAGGACTTTGCCTCGGCGAGTCAACCTTTACCAGCATTGCCATGCCATCGTTTTATCGCCCATCAGGCAATGGGTGTGCGGAGCGGGTCCCAATTTTAGGAATCACCTTCCTTCGGATTGCTACAACAAATAAACCAGGCGCTTGTTTGGGTTCATTTTTCCCAAAGAATTATTACTCTGGTTTGTCCGTCATATGTACACAAGTCTATCAAATGGTGACTGCATTAACGACAGTCGCATGGTGGTTCGGTCAGTTTCCGTACATAGTCCGACGAACGCCGCACTCGGAGCTCGGACCGACCTGCGAATTCAGGATTTGCCACGCCTTTACCGCATCACGCCGACGCCCTGCATCGACTTGACTTCGGCGCCAGGCCATATTTCTTTTATTACTCACTTTGCATAAATTATTTATTATGCAACGATTTTTTTTAATTATCATTATTACTATTATCTCCGGTTTGCACTATTTTTTGTGCACAGGAAAATGATCCGGGGACTTCGGCGTCACTCTGCCGGTCTGCATTGATCGTGCTATGTCACCACTTCGGCGTGTCAAGCTCTCCGCTCCGCCACCTCGGGACCGGCTTGAGGGATGGAACCTTGCCCCGCATCAAGCTCGGACCGCGTCATCAATACCGAACACATTAACCAGCTAAGTCGCTTTCATGCTCAAAGCTTTAATTTCTAACTTGCGTTCGGTTCGACCAAGCATTATACTTTTTCGAAAAAAAGTTGCTTCTAAAAAATTTCCTTGTCCAAACTTTGTTTGTGACGCATAAATTCAAATACCCCGTTTACTTGGGGGCTTCTTTTATGAAGCTTTTCCTATTGCATATGATTATACTTGTATGGCTTCGTTCCTTGTTCGTGTATTACGCCACAATATGCACCACATTGACTTAAGCGATTTGCAAGCTGGGTTGCCTCGCTCCTGTGTTTACCCCTACGTTCCCGATTGTTCGGCTAGGGAGTAAAGGGAGCACCTCTGCGATTGTCACGATCGGGTCACCCGAGCCGGACCTCAGACTGGGTGAAGGTGAAAGCTAGCGCTCTTATAGTTATTCAATGATGGTCGGCACACAACGGAACTCATGAGTACAAAAAAATCTATTGCACAAGTCTCATAATAACAATGAGCACCGAAGAAAGGTATCGGTGGGGGTAGTATTTTCTTCGAAGATGCTTCTTACACTTCACGGTAATATAGCATAAGTTCCCTGAGCGCGCTTTGTCTGTTACAGCCTTATGGCCTAATTGCCTGGTTATTGGAAACACCGTCGATATTCTCGACCGATGGAGTACATAACACTTTTCGGTCCTTGACCGAAGAGGGAGAAGCTGACGGTCGGTTAAGACGCGTTTAAAGTTCAGTTGAACATAGATATGATATAAGTACTTCGGTACATGCAATCATTCTTCTACCCAAGTCACTTGGGGGCTCTTAAGTTTATTTGAGCCATTTTATAATAAGTGTTCTTCTTCTTAGTCGTTGCAAAGTTTTATTATTATTTATCACTCCTTTTTTCGACACGAGTGTGCGTTCACTAGCCGGGGAGCCTAATTTCTCTCTCAAAGCCGCTAGATTTTAGTTTGCTAAACTGGCCTGATGAGAAGTACTCCGCCCTCGGGATAGGAGGTTGAAGCCGTAGGCTGACCCGCTCGAAGTCTTGAGATAAGATGTATCATGTTAAAGCACGACAGAAGCACTTCTTTTTTCTAAGACCAACTTTCGGATTGGCACCGAACACTTGATATTGTTCGGACGTCATGTTTTTACTGACGTTTCTTGGTTTTCCAAGCTTTTTGGCACTTTTAAACTATTTGTGCTTTCCCAGCATTAGTCTCGCAGTGCAACGCCGAACACCTTTAGGGATTCGGCAAAAACATTCTCAGATATTGCTATATATGCATCGGTTTCGAATTGTGTCTTCGGTCAATAGTTGGGTTGCCCGGCTCCTGCACTTGCTTCCTACGTTCCGTTTTGTTTGGCTAGGCGTGCAAAGGGAGAACCACTGCGATTGTGCTTCCAACTCACATGGTTAAGCACCTCAGTGGAGAAAGCCGAAAACTGACTGTCACAATAAGCGTAAACTGGTCAGCGATCTGATGACTATGTTAAATAACAGGCCATTCATAACATTGGCCGAAGTGTTTACGGCTTGACCCCAACTGTCGCCGAACACTACCGGGGGCTATTAACTGGCCTCCCAAACTAAATCCTCGATATTTTGCTCTTACATTAGACCTGAGGTTTAATGATCATGCTTAGCATGACAACCCAAAGAAAGGAACCGATAGCGGGACTATTTTCTTTGGAAGACATTTCTTCTGTTAAACAGTAATATAACTCTCTGCGTACCTTTGTTTATGAAACCGTATGGCCAGATTACCTTGTTTGTTGTAAATCTTTGCCCTCATAAAGGCTTTATAAAGTAGGACAAACACTCCTCGGCTACTGGCCGAGGAGGTGGAAGCCGATGGTCGGTCAATAAAGTTTTGTACAATGCGGATCCGAGCATTAATGACGTAAAGTACTTGGATACATAGAGTCATTACACATAATTTGTGTTTTTACTATGGATATTGATCCTTAATTCGGCCACCCGTGCCCGCATTAAGGCTCGGGGGCTACTGGGCTTCGGGCTTATTATTTAAAAATATTAAAGGGGCACATCGATCCCCTGATCTGGTGTTGACACCCGACCAGTGTCTCGAGGGCTACTGCATTGCTTGTCCAATGCAGAAAATTTTATGTGCAATATAGTTTCCGAGGAGATTTTGATCCTCAGGTTGGTAGGCCGCACCCAACCTGAGTCTTGAGGACTGAGCACGCCGCTTTTGTGTCCCGAAGTATTCTGCCGAGCTAGGACTTGATCCTCAGGCCGATTTTGCAAATCAACCTGAGTCTCAGCGGCTACTGGGATCAGCGGTCTTATGTCATCCTTCATGTGCATCTCGGGTTTTAGACCGATACACACCTTGAGGGCTACTAGCTATATATCTCGGCAGAGAATAAATTGCACCAATAAAAAATATTGACAAAAAATCGGCCCATAGTCGGGGTGGTACACCGCCTCGGAAGTAGTCCGGCATAAAGCTCGGGCGCTAGTGGCTGGCTCCATAGAGGGCATTTCCGGCATTAAGCTCGGCTAAACTCCTTCAACTTTTTTGAACCAAGGTGATATGACACCTCGGATATAGTCCGGCATTGGAGCCTGGACACAGTCCGGCGTTGGATCTCGGATATATTTCGGCATTGGAGCTCGGATATACAGTCCGGCGTTGGAGCTCGGATACATAGTCCAGCGTTGGAGCTCGGATACATTCCGGCGCTAGAGCTGGGAAGCGGTCCGGCGTTGGTGCTCGGCTGCAAAAGATACCTCGAATGCAGTCCGGCGTTGGAGCTCGGACTCAAGAGGACCCTGCCACCCGGGAACAACTTCAAACCCAAGGTGTGGCATGAAAATAAACAAGGCATTGATAAAGACCGGAAACTTAAAGGGGCTCCTCGGATACCCGACGTGTAAACTCGTCGAATGCATTTCGGCGATCCTCAAGATCGAAGATAAAGAAGATTTGTTGAACCAGTTTTCAAGACCGGCAACCGAAGATGAAGAACGGTTCGGAAGAATCGAGGAGCGTCCCTAACTTGAAGACAGGTTCAGGGGGCTACTGACGGTGTCCTGGACTAGGGGGTACTCACCACGTCGTCTCCCGATCTATTAGATTGGGCCGAGGACCCCCGTGGCCGTATACTCATGGGACAGTTCGGACGGCTACCGCATACAAGGAAGATTCCACAAGACTTGGAAATCAAGACAAGGACTTCTCCCCACCGGCGTATTCGGCTAGGACTCTTGTTATCCTAGGTCTCCGGTGCATTATATAAACCGAGGCCAGGCTAGTCGATAGATATACAACTCCATATACAACAATCATGCCATAGGCTAGCTTCTAGGGTTTAGCCTCCTTGATCTCATGGTAGATCTACTCTTGTACTACCCATATCATCAATATTAATCAAGCAGGAGTAGGGTATTACCTCCATCGAGAGGGCCCGAACCTGGGTAAAACAAAGTGTTCCCTGCCTCCTGTTACCATCCGGCCTAGACGCACAGTTCGGGACCCCCTACCCGAGATCCGCCGGTTTTGACACCGACATTGTCCTTTGCTACAAAAAGGATTGGGCCACCTTGCTGCACTTTATTTACTTTTGTTACTTGTTGCTCGTTACAAATTATCCTATCACAAAACTATGTGTTACCACTTATTTCAGTACTTGCAGAGAATACCTTGCTAGAAACCGCTTATCATTTCCTTCTTCTCCTTGTTGGGTTCGACACTCTTACTTATCGAAAGGACTATGATAGATCCCCTATACTTGTGGGTCATCAAGACTCTTTTCTGGCGCCGTTGCCGGGGAGTGAAGCGCCTTTGGTAGGTGGAATTTGGTAAGGAAAATTTATATAGTGTGCTGAAATTTACTGTCACTTGTTACTATGGAAAGTAATCCTCTGAGGGGCTTGTTCGGGGTATCTTCACTCCGACCAGTAGAGAAAAGAGTTGCTTCTCAACCTACTGAACCTACTGAAAATGAAAATGTCTGCTTTGAAATTCCTTCGAGTATGATAGAAAAACTGCTAGCTAATCCTTTTGCAAGAGACGGAACAACGCATCCTGATGAGCACCTAATATATGTGGTTGAAGTTTGTGGATTATTTAAGCTTCTAGGTGTACCCAGAGATGTTGTTAAGAAGAAGGTCTTCCCTTTATCTTTGAAGGAAGATGCATTGACATGGTATAGGCTATGTGATGATACGGGGTCATGGAACTACAAATGATTGAAATTGGAATTTCATCAGAACTTTTATCCTATGCATCTTGTTCATCGTGATCGCAATTATATATATAATTTTTGGCCTCGTGAAGGAGAAAGCATCGCTCATGCTTGGGGAGGCTTAAATCAATGTTATATTCATGCCCCAATCATGAGCTCTCAAGAGAGATGATTATTCAAAATTTATATGCTCGGCTTTCTGATAACAATCACACCATGCTTGATACTTCTTGTGATGGATCTTTTATGACGAAGACTATTGAAATTCAAATGGGATTTATTGGAAAGAATTAAACGCAACTCTGAAGATTGAGACCTCGACGAAGGTAAGGAGTCAGGTATGACACCTAAGTTTGATTGTGTTAAATCTTTTATGGATATTGATGTTTTCCATAAATTTAGCACTAAATATGGACTTGACTCTGAGATAGTAGCTTCTTTTTGTGAATCTTTTGCTACTTATGTTGATCTCCCCAAGGAGAAGTGGTTCAAATATCATCCTCCCGTAGAAGTAAAAGTAGCTCCACCTATTAAAGTTGAAGAAAAGACTATCACTTATAATGATCATATTGTTCCTACTTCTTATGTTGAGAAACCACCTTTCCCTGTTAGGATAAAGGATCATGCTAAAGCTTCAACTATGGTTCGTAAAAGCAATATTAAAACTTATGCACCTTCTGAGCAAATTAAAGTTGAACCTGATATTGCTATTGTTAAAGATCTCTTGTCTGATAATATTGATGGGCATGTTAATCATTTCCTTGATGAGACCGCTAGAATTGCTAAACCTTGTGCTAAAGATAAAAACAGACATGTGGTAGGCATGCCTGTTATTTCTGTTAAAATAGGAGATCATTGTTATCATGGCTTATGTGATATGGGTGGTAGTGCTAGTGCAATACCTTACAACTTATACAAAGAAATTATGCATGATATTGCACCTGCTGAGATAGAAGATATTGATGTCACAATTAAACTTGCCAATAGAGATACTATTTCACCAATGGGAATTGTTAGAGATGTTGAAGTCTTGTGTGGGAAAACTAAATATCCTGCTGATTTTCTTGTTCTTGGTTCCCCACAATATAGCTTTTGTCCCATTATATTTGATAGACCCTTCTTAAACACTGTTAATGCTAAGATACATTGCAAAAAGGATGTTGTTCCTATCGGTTTAGATGATATGTCTCAGGAATTGAATTTCTCTAAATTTAGTAGACAACACCGTGAAGAAGAATTACCTAGTAAGGATGAAATTATTGGTCTTGCTTCTATTGTCGTACCTCCTAGTGATCCTTTAGAACAATATTTGCTAGACCCTGAAAATGATATGTTTATGAATGAAAGAAGGGAAATAGATGAAGTATTCTTTAAACAGGAACCTATTTTGAAACACAATTTGCCTGTTGAAATCCTAGGGGATCCTCCTCCACCCAAGGGTGATCCCGTGTTTGAGCTTAAACCATTGCCTGATACTCTTAAATATGATTATCTGGATGAGAAAAACATATATCCTGTTATTATTAGTGCTACCCTTTCAGAGAATGAGGAAGAGAGATTATTGAAAACTCTAAAGAAGCATCGTGCTGCTATTGGGTATACTCTTGATGATCTTAAGGGCATTAGTCCCACTCTATGTCAACATAAAATAAATTTGGAAGAAGATGCTAAACCAGTTCGTGATCATCAATGGCTGATGAATCCTAAAATGAAAGAAGTGGTAAGAAAGTAAATACTAAAGCTCCTTAAGGCAGGTATAATCTATCCCGTTGCTGATAGTCAGTGGGTAAGCCCTGTCCATTGTGTCCCTAAGAAGGGCGGTATTACTGTCGTTCCTAATGATAAAGATGAATTGATTCCTCAAAGAATTATTACAGGTTATAGGATGGTAATTGATTTCCGCAAATTAAATAAGGCCACTAAAAAGGATCATTACCCCTTACCTTTTATCGATCAAATGCTAGAAAGATTATCCAAACATACGCATTTTTGCTTTCTAGATGGTTCTTCCGGTTTCTCTCAAATACCTGTGTCAGCCAAGGATCAATCAAAGACTACTTTTACTTGCCCTTTTGGTACTTCTGCTTATGTATTTTGGTTTAGGTAATGCACCTGCTACCTTTCAAAGATGCATGATGGCTATATTCTCTGACTTTTGTGGAAAGATTTGTGAGGTTTTCATGGACGATTTCTCTGTCTATGGATCTCCTTTTGATGATTGCTTGAGCAAGCTTGATCGAGTCATGCAGATATGTAAAGAAACTAATCTTGTCTTGAATTGGGAAAAGTGCCATTTTATGGTTAATTAAGCTATTGTCTTGGGGCATAAAGTTTCTGAAAGAGGTATTGAAGTTGATAAAGCCAAGGTTGATGCTATTGAAAAGATGCCATGCCCCAAGGACATCAAAGGTATAAGAAGTTTCCTTGGTCATGCCGGATTTTATAGGAGGTTCATTAAGGACTTCTCAAAAATTTCTCGGCCTCTGAATAATTTATTACAAAAAGATATACCATTTGTCTTTGATGATGATTGTGTAGAAGCATTTGAAATACTTGAGAAAGCATTGATCTCTGCACCTATTGTTCAGCCACCTGATTGGAACTTACCCTTTGAAATTATGTGTGATGCTAGTGATTATGGTGTAGGTGTTGTTCTAGGGCAAAGAGTTGATAATAAATTAAACGTTATTCAATATGCTAGTAAAACCCTAGAAAATGCTCAAGGAAATTATGCTACTATTGAAAAAGAATTCTTAACAGTTGTATTTGCGTGTGATAAGTTCAGACCTTATATTGTTGATTCTAAAGTAACTATTCACACTGATCATGCTGCTATTAAATATATTATGGAAAATAAAGATGTTAAACCTAGACTTATTAGATGGGTTCTCTTGCTACAAGAATTTGATTTACATATTGTTGATAGAAAGGGAGCTGAGAACCCCGTTGCAGACAACTTGTCTAGGTTAGAAAATGTGCTTGATGACCCACTACCTATTGATGATAGCTTTCCTGATGAGCAATTAAGTGTCATAAATGCTTCTCATACTGCTCCATGGTATGCTGATTATGCTAATTACATTGTTGCCAAATTCATACCACCTAGTTTCACATACCAGCAAAAGAAAAAGTTCTTCTATGATTTGAGGCATTACTTTTGGGATGACCCACATCTTTATAAAGAAGGAGTAGATGGTGTTATTAGACGTTGTGTACCTGAGCATGAACAGGAACAGATCCTACGCAAGTGTCACTCTGAAGCTTATGGAGGACACCATGCTGGAGATAGAACTGCACACAAGGTATTGCAATCTGGTTTTTATTGGCCTACTCTCTTCAAAGATGCCCGTAAGTTTGTCTTATCTTGTGATGAATGTTGAAGAATTGGTAATATTAGTAGACGTCAAGAAATGCCTATGAACTATTCAGTCGTTATTGAACCATTTGATGTTTGGGGCTTTGACTATATGGGACCTTTTCCTGCCTCTAATGGTTATACACATATTTTAGTTGCTGTTGATTACGTTACTAAGTGGGTAGAAGCTACTCCAACTAGTAGTGCTGATCATAACACTTCTATTAAAATGCTTAAAGAAGTTATTATTCCAAGATTTGGAGTCCCTAGATATTTAATGACTGATAGTGGTTCACATTTTATTCATGGTGCTTTCCGTAAAATGCTTGCTAAGTATGATGTTAATCATAGAATTGCATCTCCTTATCACCCTCAGTCTAGTGGTCAAGTAGAATTGAGTAATAGGGAGCTCAAATTAATTTTGCAAAAGACTATCAATAGGTCTAGAAAGAATTGGTCCAAGAAACTTGATGATGCATTATGGGCTTATAGAACTGCATATAAAAATCCTATGGGTATGTGTACGTATAAAATGGTTTATGGAAAAGCATGTCACTTAACTCCTGAACTAGAACACAAGGCATATTGGGCTATTAAAGAGCTCAATTATGATTTTAAACTTGCCAGTGAGAAGAGGTTATTTGATATTAGCTCACTCGATGAATGGAGAACCCAAGCCTACGAAAATGCCAATTTGTTTAAAGAAAAAGTTAAAAGATGGCATGATAAAAGGATACAAAAGCATGAGTTTAATGTAGGTCATTATGTATTTCTATACAACTCTCATTTAAGATTTTTTTGCAGGAAAACTTCTCTCTAAATGGGAAGGTCCTTACGTTATCGAGGAGGTCTATCGTTCTGGTGCCATAAAAATCAACAACTTCGAAGGCACAAATCCGAAGGTGGTGAACGGTCAAAGAATCAAACATTATATCTAAGGTAATCCCATAAATGTTGAAACCAATGTTATTGAAACCGTAACCCCGGAGGAGTACATAAGGGAAACTTTCCAGAATGTTTCAGACTCCGAAAAGGAATAGGTATGTGGTACGGTAAGTAAACCGACTCCAAAACAGTTTTTAAGGCAATATTTCTCCGTTTTAGAATATTTAGAAAAATCGAAAAATAAGAAGCACTCCGGGAAGGACATGAGGGCTCCACGAGGGTGGAGGGCGTGCCCCCCTACCTCGTGGGCACCTCGTGCGCTTTCCGGACTCCGTTTTCTTACACGTTACGTATTTTGGTCGGTAAAAATTCATTATATAATCTCCCGGGGGTTATGACTCCCGTATCACGCAAAAATCTCATGTCTTTGTTTTGAGCTGTTTTTCTGACAGATCTAGGTCGTCATGTCGTCTTCAAGTGCCCCCAAGGACCAGTTCTTCGAGAAGGTCATCAACCCCTACCTCGCGGAAGTGCTGCAACACCCTCAAACCATTGAGATGCGTGAGGGGTTGTTGCACATCCGCGATGTTGAGGGACCAAGGAAGACCGGAAGCACGGAGGCAAGGCTCGTGGCATTGGAGCAAGAAGTTTTCAGGTGTCAGCAGATGGTGGAGCGTGGACTCGATTCCAATCACTTTATGATCACGGAGTTCACCAACAACCACAAGCTGGACGTCAAGGACATTGGGGAGGCCATCTTCAAGCTTCATGAGAAAATCGAGCACCTCCAAGCCCAGATCTATGACCTGCAAAATCAAAACTGTGAGTATGAATATAGATTCAAGAGGATGAGTTTGGCTGCAGATTTGAGGTTTCAGGAGACTCGATCATCCTTCTATGATGGTGAGCCTATGCCTTGGAAGAAGGACGACAAGCCTACGCCATCAACAAAACCATCACCTTCTCCACCAACAAAGAAGAATTGAGTATTTGGTATGGGCACTCCCCTTGGAAACTGCCAAGC